>NW_027226311.1:0-27538 GCF_022539635.2 Chironomus tepperi
AACACTTCAATTACACCAACAGATCCAAATACACATCCCTCAACCCACCAGACATCAACCTTACATCCACATCACAATACCAAATCCCTGATTTGAATAAGTTTTGCACAATTTTGATGTTATTTTGTTAATTAATTTATGAATCTAGATTTTAAGTGATTTGAAATTGTGCAAAATGTTATTTTAATGACTGAAAATATTTTGATAACTATTTAGTTGCGCCATAGGAGATGATAAACATATGCCATTTTTGAAAAAAAAATATCCGGCAGCCATCATATATATTTAAAATGAGGAATATTATTATAATTTGAGTATAAAATGTATGGAATTAATTATAGTTGCGGTTATTTAGGATATCAAATTATACAATTATAATAATTATTGGATATATCGACTGTCATATTAATTAGTTCAATTGGTTTTGAAATTGTTTAAGTATATTATGAGTGTCATGTGTAAAGGTGTATGCACTTGGGGTAACCCCACTCTATGTTATTTGATCCCAAATAATTCCATTTAGTGGAGTTTTTGAGATAAAAAATTCCAAATTCTCTATAGATAGCCGGTACCAAGACGTTCCGGTCTCGAGATTTATCTAGATCGAGACTTCGGGAAACCGCCCCCTTACCCAGAGGGGGTTTGTGCAAACCCAAATTTTCTGGGATTTTTGAGACAAAAATTCAAAATTCTCTCTAAATTGCTCCCGATAACCAGACCAAGACGTTCCGATATCAAAATTTTTCGAGATTGAGATTTTGGGAATCTGCCCCTCCCTATCTTCTAATTTGCTATCTACGCCATTTATCACGTGAACCATATATTTTGATTCATATTTAAGAATCACTTGACATAGACAAGTCCCATTCGTTACTCGTCATGTGTCAACCATTTAACACAGGGGTGGACAACCTGTGTGCCGCGACACACTAGAGTGTTGCCAAAATGTATTGGAAATGCCATATACCATCGAACCGTATGCCGTTTGTGATTTGGGTAAGGGTTTAAAATCAGGATGTTCCACGAAGACTTAAAGGTTGTCCACCACTGATTTAACCTAATATTATTGCATTTAGAAGTGAAAGTCAAACTAATAATCAGGAATCTCTTCCATTCCTCTGAACCAGTAGTGATCAAACTTTTATTTTTCGCGGCATACCTTGGTGGCAAGCCTCAACCGAAATCACATACGACATACGGTTCATGCTATTTCTAACTACTAATGTGTCGCAACACAGAGGTTTCCCAGCACTACATCAATCAATAAGAAAAAATCTGACAAAATTATTCCAAAAAATACATAATTTTCGATAGAAAAAAGACTAAAAAAAGTCATGTTAATGCTGATGTTAAAGGTCTTAATATTCTTGTTACTCAAAGACTTTTCACGTTTCTTTTGATATCATAAAGAAGAAATGATAAAGTGAATAAATTAAACTAATTAGATAAAACTTTTAGACTGAAATGTTCGCTGTGTTTTTTAAGGAACTTTTTAATTATTTTAAAAAAAAAAAATATTATTACAGGCATTACATTAATGAAGGTATGTAAATACTCGAACCTTATTTTCAGACAATAATCATGATGGAATTTATGATCTCGAGAAGTTGTTGAAACTTGAACGATTAAAAAATTATTTTGGTATGGAATTTTATTACAGATTAAGATGCTGTCGAACTTTTTCTTTCAAGTCATGAATCGATTGTGTCCCGAGGAGCATATTGGGGCATTATTTATTATTGGTAAGTAGATAGTTCCTTCGAAAACTACGCAATCACGGCAGTCTTGTCAACTAAGTAATTTAACTCGGGTAAGCTATAAAATAATTCATGTTTTAAGCTTTAATTTATGATAAATTTATAATGTTTGAAATTAGAGTTGAGGATTTAATAAAAAGTTTTGAAAATAGCATGAGGTTTAATAAAAATAAATAAATTTTTAATTTGTAGGAAAGATTAATGGATTATTTAAATTGTTGAAAATGAAAGCATTTATTGTAGAGACTATAAATATTAGTTTTGTATGAAATAATAGCCTTTTATGAAGTTATTTTTGGGATAAATGTAAATAAAAAAAGGATTAAATTGAATTTAAAGTTTTTAAATTGACTTTAAATGTTTATTTGAATATTAAATTTGAATTTATTTTTAATTTTTAACTTGTTTAAAATTAATAAAATTTTAAATTTAAATCTTATTTTAAATTTAAAAAATTAAAATTTCAATGTTTCTATTTTTTAAAAATATTACTTTTGTAGATTTGAAATTTAAAAAATTAAATTACAAAAAATTTAGTAAATTTTAAATTTTAAAATTCTAAATTTAAAAAAAAAATTTAATAATTTTAAAAATTTCAAAAAATTTATTGAATTTTTAATTTTGATTTAAACATTAAATTTTAACAATCTGAACCTAGAATCAGCTATGATTCCTTAAAAAAAAGCAAATAAAAATTTCACCTCTCAATAAATCAAATTTCCAAGAAAAATCCTATGCCACATTCCAGCACTTAAAAAGTCATTAATAAATTAGAGCAAGGATTTTTAGTCTCTTGGCGTAGTAAAGTTTTAAATGTCAAAACATTTTACCTGCACATGTCGTATTAAGCTTTACACTTGAGAGTGGAAAACAAAAACACATTAAATTTTTATGTAATCTTTTTTTATTTCGTTAAGTGGATACGAGTGGAATTCTGAAAAGCTTTCAAGCTTTGTCAAGTTATTAAATACATGGTTATGTGCTTTTTTTTCGAGGATTATGAATGTATTTTCAGACTGAAGGTTAATCTTGAATTTCTCAAGATGTTTTGAGGATTAAATTTGAGCGAAAATTTAATTTAATTCATTTAGGGTTTAAAATTTCGAATTTTAAAAGTCCGTTAAAATTTAAATTCAAATTTAAAAGTTTAATTTGTTAAAATAGTGAAAATTTTGACTTTTTTAAGTTGAGATTAATGAATTTTAAAATTGAAATTTCAAAAAACTGTTCAAATTCGTTAAAATTTAAATATTTCAATTTTACCAAATTTGAATTTTTAAAAACAGTTAATATTTGAATTCTTAGTAAATCTTTAAACTTGTTAAAATTTGAATCTTTTAAATCAGTTGAAATTTGAATTCAGTAAAAATCGTTTAGATTTGAATTTTTAAAATTCTAAAGTCGTTAAAATTTAAATTTTAGATTTATGCCAAACCGTTAAAACTTAAATTTCAGAATCATACCTAATTTGAATTTTCAAAAAACCGTTAAAATTTGAATTTAAAATAATGCCAAATATTAGTTTTTAAATTTCGTTAATAATTGAATTATAAATTCCCATTAAAATTCCAACCATCAAAAACTATTAAAATTTGATTTCATTAAAAAGATTAAAAGCTCCAAAAACCCCTAAATCCACCTTTAATTCCCACAAAATAATAAACTCATTAACTTTATGAAAAACTTTCTGATCATTTCCATTTTCCCCCCCCAAATTTCCATTTCCATTTTCAATGTAGCCATATTGCAATATGAGAAAATAAATCAGTGAAAGCCAATTAACATTTGAGCTTACAGAAGCCGTCATGTTTCAATAATTGATTCTGAATTGTAACAAGGCACAGGCCTTTTATATCCAAAAATATGTAAAAAATTGGAATTAATGCTCAAGTGAAATGAGATGCGACATGAAAAATTACCATATAAATTTATATTTGTATTTATACAGTTAGTTCCAGTTCCTCTTACAAACCAGACAAATAAACCAATTATCCTAAATAATGCCATGAATAAAAGGAAGAAATACGCAAAAAGAAGGAAGAGATGAAAAAAAGGAGATTCCAGTCACGTTTTGTCCTTAAACCATACTTGTCATATTATTGTTTTTGTAGTTTCCCTTTCGATCCACTCATGCTCTCTTTAAAAAGGCTTTTTTCATGTTTATGCCATGAGCTTTTTCGCTCTTTAGAATGTGTACTGATTTCATGTCGAGATTAACATGATTCGGTATTATGTTACGCCAGGACAATTTTTTTTATTATTTTATTCACAATTTTGTTTTTTTATTCCGTGATTGTCAATAGATACGTTCAATTGAGATAGCTTTATAGCAAATTTAACAAATATAATAGGAACAAAAGGCGAAAATAAGTTGGAAGTAATTATGGTACACGCAACAAATTGGGACGCCTTTTTTCGAGGAAATGGTGAGGGGGAAATTCATAAATGATGTCAATAAAATTGGTACTTTTGTGCATTTTGACAAAATTATGCTTATTTTATATAATATATGCTGTAGCTCATCCGAGCAGCATTCTGAGACTAATTTCACTTTTCGCGTGAAACTGTCGACTTGATGCTCAGTCTGAGCAACACAAAACGGATAAGAATCTGTCACAAACACACTTATTAACATCAAATGTCTACTGTCTTTATTTGGTACCACGTGGCGAACGTAGCTTTTCAAATAAAAGTGGCAATCGTTTTATCGAAAGCTCGAAGTAGACTCTAATTTTATATGGAGTCCTGTTGATTTGGGTCGGTTTTCCTTACAAAATCCGATCTCTGGTTACGGAACGAAGAGTTTCCTATTTAAGTCTTCGTTGCCATTTTAAGGTTAAATTAGCAATACAGCGACTATGATATATTGCCTAGTCTAAAAATTCAGAAGCGTTTTGAAGGAGAAAGAGGTTGGAGTCAGATACTGTGGAAAGTACATGACCTAAAAATAGTCAAAAATCCATATCCAGGCCTGCTTAACTCTAGTCTGAGAACGGATTCCGCATACCCTAATAGTTAGTACCAAGTTAGTACCTTAGTGTTCTTTATCTGTGCAAGCTTTTTGATGTGGCCAGTAACAGAACCTTCCATCTGAGGAAGGCCATTTGTTATAACCTAGGCTCAAAGTCGGAGCATGGTTCCAGGAAGTAAGTAAGTTAGTGGTCTTTCTGTATCAGAAAAATATGCTCTTTGGCTGTTAGTGATAGATTCTGGCTGTTCCGTGGTCAATAAAAAATCAGTATACCTTAGCTTGGTCTTTCTTATGCTACTTTCCATCCCTTCCTTTACTATAAATCAAACATCATAACTTAACAAACCCCCTATTAGCAACCTAATAGTTCCTTCCAAATTAAGTCACACAATTAAACTTGATATAATGATGAGTGATCGTAAACTCTGTGCCTTAAATGCCTATTCTTATCTGCTGGTATAATACATATCAACTAATTGGAGAACTGTGTGCTTTTGTTATTCGACTGTAATTAAATATTTTATGTTTTTGGAAGTAGATTCATGGAAACGAAATGGCTGTTTGTATTTGGAAATTTGAGTATTTACGTGAACTTGGCATTGCATGTTATCTGATGTTTCAATTTTAATTATACAATTTTATCATGCCTTTTGGATCTTTTTTTGGTAGAAATAATGATAGCGATTGGTATAAATTGTGCTACAAGGATATCCAAGCATCTAGCCAGTGGTGGGGAACCTTATATATTTGAGGAACATCTTGGTGGTGAGCCTCGACCAAAATCATACAAGATGTATGGTTCATGAAATAAGAAACTAGTGTGCCGCGGCACACAGGTTGCCCACCACTGATCCAGGCCTTCTTAACTCAACAAAGCTAACGAGAATCTCAAATAAAACTAAAAAGTCATAATTTTGCAGTTTTTGTTACAAGAATCATAACTCAATCAATAGATACACAAGCATATAAGTCTACAAAAGTCACATCAAAAGCCACCGCTTCATCAACTTCCTCTAACATCGACATCAATAAAAAAAATACTAACTCAATTACTTACAAATAGACAAAGCGTCTACAAGCGTCACATCCTCATCATATGTAATCAATAATCTGAATGATATCAAATTGTCGACGTCCTTGTAAATGAATCCATATCCATATCGGTTTTATAATAAAAAAAAGCCATGGAAACAAAAACAGTAAATCGGATGAAACTTGTATTTGATGTTAAAAAGCACGTAATTGTCGACCGAACTGAACAATGTGATAGCTTTGTGATGATAAAAAAATAAGCAGAGCAATTCTCGGTCTTATTGTTGTAGGATGCTCTCATCTTCCATACTATTCTCTTCCTTTTGTATCATGACCTACTTATTCACTTATATTTATTTCATTTATTCTATCCATTCCATACATAGAATAATGTTCCTTTATTTCCAACATCCTTAAAAGCATTTGAATAAATTTAGTTTCGTCAATGTTTAGATGAATATGAATGGACGGGGTATGGGATTGGGAATGGAGGGGTATGGATTGGGGCAATAGGAGGGGTATGGAATTTGGATACAAGGGAAATATATTGGGGAAAGGAGGGGGATATCGAATGGGGATTGGAAATAGAAATAGGAAGGAAGATTTAAGGGGATTTAACCTCTAAACCTTTAAACCCCTTGTTTAGTGTTATGCCGACAACACTCTGAATAATGATTCAAAAATCGGCTTCAGGTGGGATTCGAACCCACGGCCTCACACAAAGGATACACATTTCCGGTATATTACCTAACCTACTCGTCCCCAGAGGCCTTCTCCTCACACTGACAGATTCGCCTATTTATGATGGCTCCAAGATGCCTTGATATCCAAGAATTTATGAAGAAAACTCGACTCCCCCACCTCTCCTCCTTAGATTACATTCCTGAGCAACAGGATATGACTAAGGACTTTTGTTCTCGTACAATGGACGCTCATTCAAAAGTTTTTTATTTTATTTTTATCTTGCTGTTTATTATTAATAACTTCCATTTTCACTCGTGATGAGTCGTCACATTGAGATTTTTGTCGTGAAATGTTCTTTTTCACTGTTAAGTGCACCTTTGAAAGCAGGTGGGAAGACCATTAAGTGGATGATGGAAAAGAAATGTTGATGCTGCTTTTTTAAACTTGGAAGTGAGATTTATTCATTTTGTATGAGGATTGATGGGGATTTTTGGGAAGATTGTTCATTAGTGGGATTTATATTCAGATATTCAGGTTAATGATGTCACTTCCGTGTAGGATTGAATTGTGTATAATCCCGGAATCGATCCAAGGATACAGGACATTACACATGAAAAGCCTACTTCCAAGCAATTAATGCAAATTTTCGTCTTAAGAATGAATCGAAGTCAGCGACGGCGACATTGATGTCACGGTGACATCAGGGCAACTTTGCTACAGTTAATATGACGATGTATCGGTGTTCTAGCAAACACGGTGTGTTTTTTGAGACTTTAGGTTGAATAGCGTCAATTTTGACTCATGACTCCCACATGGCATTCGATTAACAAAGCTGTATAACCTAATTACATTGCCAAATGGTCGACTGGATGGAAAATCACTATAAATTCCTAGTTCTAACAATTGGTTTTGATTAAAGCTCCACGAACATGTAGTTGCAGGATATTCTTGCGATTTTCCGCAACAATGCATCAATTTTCTCAAATGGACGAACCGGAAATTACTATAAAATATCCGCAAAATCGCAGTAAATACGTTTGTCTTGCTGTAATTCTATTTCCCAATAAGCAGTAGCTGCACAATAAAATAATTGAAAGTTTATTTTACTTAAAATGATCAATTCAATGAAAAAATGCTTTACAGACGTTTATACCTTCCATTCAGCATCGGAACTACTTTAAGCTCTTCCTCCTTTCAGCAAATTAATCTCAAACAAATGAAAAATATAAAACAAAAGCTTTCAATTTCACTTAACAAGGTAAAGAAGATGATGAATAAAGATTCAAGATGATAAAAACTAGCATAAAGCAGTTCAAGAGTGAATAAGCACGTGTTTAAATATCCTTTTCTTAAAAAAATTTCTCCTTTTATTCATCATTTACACAAAAGTTATGACAGCATGACGTCAACTCTGAAGTGCCTATTGTATTGTCTACGTCCAGACAAATGATAGTTTTGCCATTGCAGTAGGCAACTGAGCAATATAAGAAAAGAAAACTAGTTTAGAAGTAGCCACTCGTGACCGACGGAAGCCCATTTTTCCCGAACAGAATAACAACACTTAAAGTCATTGGTCTCAATTTTGACGGGCAAGACGGACAGAAGGACAGACAGACTAACGGACGGACAGATTGACGGACAGACTCACGAACAGACTGACGGACAGCCTGACGGACAGACTGACGGACAGACAGACAGACAGACAGACGGACAGACAGACGGACAGACAGACAGACGGACAGACAGACAGACAAAGTGTGGACAAAAGCATATTTTCCTGTAAGGCAAATGCTCTAAAAAGGGACGAAAAAGTTGTCAACACCAGCAGGTGAAGAAAGCGATGTTGAAGTGGTAGTAAGAAAAAAAAGGCATGTAAAGGCATGAAAAATGGATAAAAAAGTGAGTGAAAATGAGAAAGGGTAAAGACGGATATTATAAAATTATGGATAGGAAATGAAAGCAGTTTGACGAAAAATTCAACATAGTTGTAATGTGTTTTACTGTTATTTGAATAATTTTCATATGTACGAACATTCACATTGAGTTTACTCAAGTGTAAAAAAAAGCAATTGACATGAGGGAAATAAATGTATCCATGTCAAGTTATTGTGACTTTTGTGTCTCATTAAACAAATCATGTGAAAAATATTTTATTATAATGTGATATTTACATAATGATGGAAGGAATGTCATGAAATTGCTTGAGTTTTGGGGCTTTTTGTGTCATTTGGATATTATGGACGTGGCAACGCCTAGCAACTCCCATTTTAAACGCCTTACAACTCTCAACTCGCAAGTGTTTTCATTAATTTAGCATGTACATTTAGATGTACTACAGCAGTGTTGGGCAACCTTTTGTTTTTTGTGGCACAGCTTGGTTGCAACCCTCGATCGAAACAATACACGGTTTACGGTTCAAGTGCTGTGATTTAGTTAATGTGTAGTTCAATGTTGTGTTGTCCAAACTTTGTGTCGCAACACACCTTGGTGGTAAGACATAATAGAAACAACATACGGCATGGAGTTTGTGACATTTGGAAAACAAATGCTTCATGGACAATAGTGTGTCGCGACACAGAGATTGTACAACACTGTGGTACAGTGGTGGAAAATTTGGTGGCACTCAGGTTGCTCACTTCTGTATTATAGTGGCGCAACACATAGTTTGGATAACACTTAAGTACAGTGATAGCAAATTTGGTGGCACTTAGGTTGCCCACCTCTGTACTACAGTGTTGCCCAAACTCTGTGCCACGACACACTATTGTCCATGAGCCATGTGTAGTTCAAATGTCATGAACTACATGTCGTATACCGTTTTTGATCATGTCTCACCACCAATATGTGTCGCAACACAAAAGTTTGAACAACACTGCATAACACAGTAACTAAATCACAGCACAACAGCACAACAAATTCAAATAATGTTCTTTTCATGACAAAAACATAAAAAAAAATCAAACCCCGAAACTAATAGCAGCATGTAAATTCAAATTAGACATAGCAAATTTTTAGATACCAAATTGCGGATTGTGGCTTTGGGTTAAACAATACTAATTTTCCCATTTAATGTATGTACCAATTATACAGTGTAATGAACACTTAAAATCTAAATTAGAGATAGCTTTTTTTAAAAATTGGTTTTGTAAGCCTTGGTAAATCAATTTACTAAAAACAGCCATTATCCCTTAGGGAATTATTTTGAAATCAATATTGAAAGAGCTTTTGCTGCCACTTCATGACAATACTTGGCAACATGAAATATGTTGCTTGTAAATTAAATTTAAGTATGCAGTATTATACATATTAAAGCATTTGAAAATTTGAAGTCTGAGCGGAAATTTCCAAGAATTTTTTAAGTAATTTCAAAGTCGTGTAAATTTCCAGGCTGTTTACCAGAGCGACACAAATGAAGAAGGCTGCGTAAGAGAGCTTTTAAAGCTGGGTAAGGAGCTTATGATACTGGGTAACGGAGCTTCAAAGGCTGGGTATCGGAACTTTTAAGGATTGATAGTGGAGCTTTTGAGGCTGTGTAACTGAGCTTTTAGGGTTTTGCAATAGAGCTTTTAAGGCTGTGTAGCGGAGCTTTTGAGGTTTCGTATCAGAGCTTTTAAGGTTGCGCAACTGAAGTTTTACGACTGCGTAATGGAGCTTTTAAGGCTATGTAACGGTGCCATGTGGATGCCACACGGACACTGTTTCATTGCATGTTGATAAAAGCACTTTTCTGGAGCTTTAAAGCTTTGTTGCCAGAGTCAAGTATATCTGCGTTTCAGATTTTTCATCAATTAACCGACTTGTGCTATTTCACCACCCCTGTCGTTCTCTTAAACATTCCCATTAAAAACGCATTCACGCAAATAGTCATGCCTCGCCACATCCTCTTAAATAAAATTAAAAACCATTAAAATTATTATAATTCCAATGAAATTCGCTCTGCTTTTAGCCATGTCTTAATTTTATTAAAGCCCCTAATTGTAGTCCACCATCCACACACAAAAGTTTTTTATACAAAAATTCTCGTCTCATTCTTCGTGTTTTATGTTTTTAATTAAAGCAACTCCTACTAATGAAATTTTTATTGCGTACAGCATCAAATGTTGCGTCAAACGTTTCAGCATCAATGCTTTTTTCTGGGAAAATTCGACTTTTTAGGTTGTAAAAAATTTAAAAGTCGCAATTGAGCTTCAAAAAAAGTATTTTTAAGGAACAAATATTTGCAGCACATCAATAGAACTCAATTCCACAACTTTCATGTGCTTAAAGAAGTAAATTGAGTTTAAATGTTGATTGAGGATGCAAATTTGCTTCCCACACAACTTAAAGCATCTCCCACAACATCAGCATCAGCAGGAAGCATCGAGTCCATTGAGTACCAACTTTAATTACCCATGGTTTTATGATTTTATCACTCAAAATAACAATAGACCAAAGCTTATAACTTAATGAGTCCTTTTCATTGACTAAAAAATCAATAGAGAATGCTTACTACTTGATGTCACATAAGAACGACGAGCTCTTTACAACAGCTTTAGAAAATATTAAATTTTTTCTTTTATTTATTCAATATCAAGTGCCTTTTGTCTTTATGAAAGAACTTTGATAACTTTTTAATTATGTTTTAAGGATATCTATTTCCTTATATACATCACGTTCACGAGATGCTTTTAATGATTCTTTAAAGTGTCTATAGAATGAGAATTTATTAATATACAGCACTTATTCTTTGTTTTTTGCATGAGCATCTTGTACGTTGTTTAGTCCCTTGTGGTGATTTTTATGGTAAGAATCAAGTAGAGTTACTACTGTAGAAGGAAAACGGTTTTTTGTAAAGACTTCGAGTTCCATACAAAATTTTTATTTAAGTTCTATGGCACAAATAGAGCTTTTGAATGCTGTTTTAGAGACAGTGTAGCAATTGGTAGACCAAAGAGCTCATGAAATTATTGTGTGAGCAACGATGCAAAAGTGCTGGGAATTAGAAGCTGTCAGAAGTTATTTAGCTTTCAACGAACTCTAAGTGCGGTAATGAAACCTAGTACGCCTTTGTCAAGGAAGTAAGTATGTAGCACTTGTTATTGACAATTGCCAAAAGGCAGTCAGAGGTAGAACCTGTTTTAGACGTCAACTGAGAGAGACCATAGATCACAGCTCTGTACGACCAGCGAAGGAAGGATGCAGTTTTAAGAAAATCGAAAGACCAAAACTCAATTTATTGTTCATTTTTAAAAATTTCACTTTGGTCGCCTGGCTGAGACGCGAGTTCTCAGCTATAGCTGGCTCTATTGCTGGCTACAGTTTGCCAATTCCCAATACACTGTCTTTAAAACAGCATTCAAAACCTATATTAATGCCATAGAATTTAAGCAAAAATTGAGAGCTTTCAACAAGCAGGCATCAAAACGACGATGGTGCAAGCTTACGAAATCCGCTATAACCTCAAAATTGCTAGGCAGTGAAGGGTGGATTGAGGTGGGCATTGAAAACCCGGCTTCTTCTGTCAATTTGGTAATTGGATATACTGGAATAAATCAGTACATTATGCTATATAACTTTGAATAGAACAAGATTCAAGATTGAACACCATAAACCCTGGAAAAAACGATCATCTCCCCATTCTCCTCCAGCCACGCTCCTGACCAAAACCCCACTTTCAACCCCTTTACATCAAAAAACTTCTTCGTTCCATTTTCAGTTGACATAGCATTAATAATAATCTATCTCGAAATAATCCATTGCATTAAGAAAACATTTGAACTGAATTTCATTCATTTTGATTGCATTTTGAGCTATGTACTTAGTAGCTTCATTCCAAAAAAATCTGTATTTCAAGGATAAATAGTTCAATGCAAGACAGCCAAATTTGATTGCAATTTTTTATTCATCAGCAAACCTTTAATCATGATTGATGGGAAAATTGCTGCAATTTTCTAATTTTTTGTTCAAATCCACAACTTAACTACCCAAAAAACCTTGATACACGATAGTTATTGAATATTAAGCTATTAAAAATCCAAATTTGACTTAAAATTCTCTCAAAATCTCCACCAGAGCAGCACATAGTCATTATACTACGTGAACAAAAGGATTAAATATTAAAATATAGAAGAAGTAGCTTTTTTCCTAAATGGGGGTTGATGAGAACGTGTGATATACAAAATGATTATATATATGCATAAATAGCTTCCCTCTTTTTATATAGAAAAAAGACTTTTTTCACGATGAAAATCTCTTGTTCCTTCTTATTTCGCTTTTTAATGACTTCATTGCGGTTTTATTAAAATTGAAATTTATTGCAGAAACAAAGGTCACAAAACAAGAAACAACTGCCAATTGGGTCACTGTCATATTTATTATATTCATGAATGAGTTGTGCGGTGTTGGGTTAAAATACAAATGTTCATGTTTTATGGAAGTAATTGAGTGGTTTTGTCTGAATTGAGTTTAATGGGAAAATTTTGAAAGTTTAAAATGTTTTTTTTTTTTTTGTGTTGGATTTATTTGAATTTTCTGAGTAGCTTTTAGATGTTGTAATGGTCGTGAGTGTTGTATATAATGATTGAGATCAGATTTGCAAAAGAGGCATCGGTGACAGGCAAAAACTGTACAAATTGATGATAATTTGTATGGATTTGAAAAAAAAACACAAACAAATTATTAAGAATTTGTACGTTTTTTGCCTGTCACAGCTGCCTGATTTGCAACTCTGATTGAGATATCGGTTTCTGGTAGGAATTGAACCCACGTTCTCACAAAAGAGTGATATCAGATATCCGATCTGTTGTCTAACCGCTCAACCAAAGAAGCCTTGCTCTTGAACTGGCAAATTTGCTTATATGAGGCTCAATATCCAAGATTCCTCTCTGCTCGTGGTCACCTCTGAATTTTCGAACGTCACACTAACTGATTCTATAACTATGGATATGTCATTTTTGTGAAAACTAAAAATTTTATTGAAAAATTAAAAGTCTTCCAAGCCATTACTTAAACTCAAGCTTCTCCAACCGAGTTTCTAGATTTTCTGGTCGAATACTTACTTCACTGGCTGTACAGATCAACTGTGATCCATGGCTTCACTCAATTGACGTCTAAAACTGACCAGAGTTGCAAAACAAGTGCCTGTGACAGGTAAAATGTTCAAGAATTTGTATGGTTTTTGCAACTCAAAGGTGCAAGTTTTGCAACTCTGATTGACTGACTCTATCGCTGGAAGTCCTTTGCTAATTGAACATATCAAGTGCTACAATGTCTCTATCAACTGTTGATCGACAGCCTTCTTCCAAGAAGTGGTCTAGTCAAATACCTTAACTAAGTTATGTTCACCGGTTCAGCCCTAGCGACATGAAGGAGGAGGAAGAGTCCGTACGAATTCCGAACTCCGTGTTGCTTCCTAATGAAGCTATCTCCTTCAATCTACAAATTACATACAATCTATTTCCAATAAATATGCCAAATTCCATTTTAAGAAGATATAAAGGTAAATCTCATGACAAGGATCATCAATTGGCATTGAGATAAAAAACATTAAATTTCAATTGTAAATAAAACATTTGCGAAGAAAAGCAAATAAACATACAGAAATAGAAAATTCAAGGCTCTGACATCGTCAATATTTCATTAGTGTTGTTACAAATCTACAAAAAAAGGAACTCAATTACACGATTAACAAATAGCAAAACCTTCAAGTATCATTAAAATTTAACAAAGATTTATTCAGCTCTTGCGAACATTCATTATTAATTCTGCTTCGATGAATGTCAAAAAGTCACGAGCAATATTTAGGAAATGTAGTAAGAAGACTGTTCTTCATTCAAGCAAATTACATGAGAATTAAATAAGAATCTGGTATGTTGATTAACTCACAAAAATTGTCCAAACGATAAATTGAAATGTAAAGTCGAGGGATGTTCATTACCTCATCATAGTCTTTTTTGTTTTAAAAGAAAAGCTGATGTAGAATTCAGTTGCGACGAATCTCACAGCAAAAATCAAAATAATGATAAAAACCAAACACCTGAACAACCTGGATGTTCAAAAGATAAAAATGAAGACGAAATGGATGCTTTTATGCAAGAGTTAAGTAATTCACAATTTTATACAAATAATTTCCAAAGAAGTAATATGATATTTTCAGATTATTCGACATTAACGAATAATGAACATCGATTTATGAGTCATAATATTAAACTTGTGGAAGCAGGAACGATGAAACCTAATTACAGTCGAACCACAGCATCAAACAGCATAATGATGATGGATACAGGAACTCAAACGTTAACAACTCCTGAAAATGAAAAGACATTTAATGATGCGTCAACACAAACGTCATTCGAAATACTTACATATTCAAAAAGTGAATCCAAAAATGTTGAGAGCAAAAATGATTCTCCTAATATTTTGTATGAGAGCGTACATGGACGCCATTTGGCCTCCACATGGAGGTGACTTCCATTTGGTACTAGTAAAAGAGGTTTAGCGGAGCCTTAAAAGCCGTGGAGAAGCCTTATTCATTTGTGTTGCTCATACTTTAATTAAATCTACTAGTTGAGCAAGTTGGTGAGCAAGCTTACTTTGATTTTAAGAGCACCTTCTGCCTGCTAGGGAAAGAAGTCAGAATTTGGGCACAGAATCCAAAAATCTCAATGATATCCTTTACAATCAGCTTTGAAAGAAGCTAAAGGATATTCAAATCATTAACAAATTTAAAATGGAAGTGGAAAAGTACTTAATTGCAGAAATAGACCTTTTTCTTGATGCGCATCAACACAAAACTCACAGAAAATCACGATGGCAATGTCCGGAACATTATATTCTATAAATATTCACTTTAATCACTCTTTAATCCACAATTGTTTTGAATTATTATTTGTCTCAATTTGTTTACACTTTGTACTAAAATTTTTTTGAACTTTTGATGTTCAAAAATGTAAAAGTCGTTGAAATTTAAATTTGCATAATACGTTAAAATTCATATTTTGACAAGTTTGACTAAATTACAATTTAGAGTCTTTTATATTCACTTTAACAGCTCCTGGATCATCTAAGAGAGGCCATAGATTGCAGTTGACTTGTACGGCCATCGAAAGGCGTAAGTATAAACACTAAAATCATTCCCTAACAATAAAAGTGATCCCTATTAGGTACCGTGATGGTCTTTCAGCTCAATGGATGCATGCTCTTTTAGGGCGCCTTTTAGGGACTGCAGAAGCGCAATGTAATCGCTAGGATGCTGCTTCATTGCCTTGATGACTACAAGGATCATCTGATTAGTTTGATTAATTTTCGCAGAGCTGGAAATCGACTCGAATTTTGTATGGAAAAGTCCACTCGATTCCTCATAAAATTCATATCGACTTCAAGCTCTGGATGTTCGTTAAGACTCTTGACATTCGCTTATTCATCAAAATATATAAAAACATTAATAAAGAAGCCTTAAAATCTCCCACTCATTGAATGCAGTGCCTTGAAATAATGTTTTAAAATTGAATAAAGATATTGAATTTCATAACATTTTCAAAATCACAACATTGTGTAGGCTGAAATGACACAATGAGATTTGAAATGCTCATCATAAAAATTCATAACAGACTTAAATTTCAGCCTCATAAATTTTATTTTTATGTCCATATTTATAATGTCATGCTCTGACCTAAAAAAATAAACTTTTGATTTAAATTTTTCTCGGTATAATATAATTGAATATGTTCGACAGGCTTATGATATTGCGTTGCCAAATATGCCTACACAAAAAAAAGCTTGATGATTATTTTGGACAAAAAAAAAGCTTCAAAATTACATCAAAAATGATCAATTAGGAGTCTCATGGCTACACAATTATCGATACCTACAAACAATTAATTTCATAATTCAACAAAAATTCTTTAAACGCTTCAGTTATTCGGTAATAAATATCGAGAACAAAGGAACAAAACAATTTCAATCTGCTGCTCCTAAATCAAACCAAACCACAGGCATGCCACAACTTTTTATTAGCGCATTTTTGAAAAAGAATGACGGTTATAACTTCATTTTGATACTGGCTTACTGGCTAGCTGGCTGACTGACCAGCTAGCTGGCTGACTAACTGGCTGACCAACTAGCTGGCTGGGTGGCTAAGACGCAAGATCTCAGCAACTAAACATCGTAGAGAATTCTGGTCTTAAGTATTAGCTCCTTACTACTAATTTACTGGCTTATAGCTTCATCTGGTAGCTTAAAACCATGGTTAAATGCTTAAATTAATGATTTTTTTAGTTTTTTATACAAAACAAAATCCACGTGTTTCAAGCCCTTTGGAGTTTTGAATTTTTTTTTACCGTTAATTTTCAAAATAAAAATGACCGTTATTTTTCATACTATTTTCAGGTTCTCGTTTACAAATGCTTGTCTAAATGAATTTAATTGTGCTAATCAAATTTTGACAGCTGGGCAAAAATGCGCTTAAGTTCCTTAATCAACATCACGAGGATCTCTTAACATTTAAAAAAAATTTTCAACCATTCAACCAAAGGGAAATTTTATTTACATAAAATAAAATTCTGTACCGGTATTAATTAAATTGAACGTATGCTTAATAGCAAATAAATTCATTTAAAAAAAATACCCATAAGCAAACTCATTTAATCCAAATGGAACCGAGGAAAAAAAAAGCACAAAAAAATTAATGCAGGATTTAATTTTAATTAGATTAATTTATATATTTTTGATGAGCTCATTCATTTGCATAAAATTTGACTGTATCTAGCTTTTCGGGGTAGAATTTATAGCACAATCGGATTTTTTGTTTATTCATTTTCCTTAAAACAATCAACAATGGGTGCTGGAGGATGTTGTGGAAGCTTGAAATTTAAATTTTGAATTGGATCAGATTTCTGATTTATTTTTTGAGGATTTAAAAATTTGTAAAAAATTGAAATTGTAAAATGTTAAAAATTGAACTTAATTTGAAGTTTTTAAAAAACCGTTAAAAATTTAAAATTCTAAAAAATTAAAAATTGTTATAAATATCAAATGTTAAATAATTTAAAATTCAAAAAACCGTTAAATTTTAAATCAAAAATCATCAAATGTAAATCAAATTATCTCATAATGCGTCCCAAATTCACAAAGATATTTCCCATAAAATCCTCAAAAACTACTCATTTCTGATAACAATAAAATAAGCATTCCTATGCAATCATAATGCATAAAATAGATAAAATTCATTTAATTTTCAAAGTCATTTATGCATGAAATGAATTAAAATTATTTTAATTGCAATAATTCTTGCATATCACTAAAACATGAGCAATTTCGTATTTATTATGTAATATAAAATATTCTATATTCTGAAAATGTTAAGCTCTGCAGCATATCCAATGAAAAATTCGTAGGTTCAACAAATATAAAAAAAAAAAGTTTGCACATAAAAAAATTGTTAGCCAAAAACCAAATCATAATCTAAAACAGTAATCCTCGTCCTTTTTATTTTTATTTCATCTTTTTGCCTACACCCCATCCACATCCATACATCCATACATACATATCCATACATACATATTATTTGATTCATATTCGACATATTCAAATGTTTCTTTTATTCCATTTCCTGCTCATGTAAGCAGTTTTTTCTTTGCAAAGCGAAATTTATTATGGAGGGATAAGTAAGTGTATGCATGTTGATCTGTACAAGAAAATGTGTATATATGAGCCTATGGATGAACATAGATAATTGAGTATGGACTTGATTTAAAAGAATGCTCTAAGCGCAATTGTTGATGAATACATTTTGACTATTGACTATTGATGATGGAGGATTAGGAATGGAATTTATGAATCTGGATCTTCTTAAGATACGGTGTAATTCTCTCATGTCAGTTCTATTTATAGATTAGAATTTGTAAGGTATATTGTAGCTCCCGTCCTTCAACAATCTTTATCTTTCTAGCCCGTTACTAATTCTAACGTTGTCCAGAGCTCCTATTTGGACTTAATATCGTACTATAAGCAATCGAAGTACTTCAACATCTCATAAGCACACATTTGGAAATGACAGAATTCGAAACGACGAGCATTGAATTACCACACCTTACTTGAGCTAAGCTCTTCGCCAATAACTTCAATAACTGCTTATGGATGCAGTAAGGATAAGTTACGAAAAAGCTAAGGTACAATTAATGTCATTGCATCGTGTTTCAAAAGAAAATTAAGAAACAAGCCTGGAAACAAGTTAGCAAACCATTACTTTTGATTTAAATAATTGTTGTCTTATGAAGTCAACAGATTCTTAACTTTGAGCACATTGAATGACCAAGAGATATATCAATGCAACGTAACTAACCCCTGACCTAACCATAATTTGTTTGTCGCGAATCAAACAAATCGAGTTGACGCAACTAGGATAGCGAAAAAGCATAAAAATTCAACGAGACACCCTGGGATTGATTATTTTGATGCTAATTTGCAATCCAGTACTTACTTAATGACTTTGCTGGCCGTACAGATCAAGTATGATCTATGGCCTTCTCAGTTGGCACCTGAAGCTGGCTTTTTCGCTAGCTACCGCTTGCCAAACTAATAAAATATTGTAAAAGGCACCCTGAGTAGCTCGATGCTAATTTAATGGACTTTTGTAATAACAAGTCAACTGAATCCTAATTTAAGTTATCGTCTTTTCACCACAAATGGCTCATTTAGACATAAAATAAATCTAAATACTATTAATTTGATGCTTCTTATTGAGTCTAAAGCAAAACTTCCTGCACAACTTGTGCATAACTCATCAAAATAGCATAAATAACTTTCTCAAATACTTTCAAATCCAAAGTTTCACCAAAGACACAAAGAATGACCCACATCGTCCTCAGAACTTGATACTCTTGAAAAAATTTGCAAAAAAATAACACAAGACACCAAGACAACATGCCAATGCTGCCTTTCATTGAAACAAAACTCCATAGAAATATGCAAAAATAAAGGTTTTTCTAAGGGATGAACACATACAAGAGGAGTTTATAGCTCTTGAACTTTATCATTTGTATTACATCCATATATTCATAGACTCCACAATTCATTCAATTTCTTTTTTTTTAAAGCATATATCGTTTATGATATAAATTATATGGATGGATATGTAGGACATAGAATAAAAAGTAATATAAGGCATCCTTTTTACATGCCTCAATCCATTCGCACAGAAGAAAATTCACAGCATTTGGAGAAGAAAAAAAATGTCATTCAATAAATATAATTTTATATGAGTATGTATATGGATGAGAAGTCAAAAAGTGCTTTGTAAGAGCTTATAAGCTAAAAATTTTTGCTTGTTACTAGATTAGATAACATAATGCCTTCGTAGCTATAGACACACATGAATAAATTTTATATTTTGTGATCTCTTTTCTTGTAACTTACCATAACAATTTTCAATGATATTACTTTAAATATTTTAGTGGGGGGATTTACAAAAAAAAAAAAAACTTTTTATTACTGCTGCTGCTGGTGTCGAGGAATTGTGGTAGATTAAATTGTGAGGGATTAAAACTTCTTGGAAGGAGGGAGAACCGCTATCATTTAAAGCCCCTAGTAAATTGAAAGATTTGACGTACTCGTGTCTTTGCAATGAGCAGACCTTGCCAGTGGTTCGGATCCCACTTTAAATTGTAGGTCTAAAGAGTGTGGTACTGTTGTATTAAATTGTATTTAAATTGCAGTGCCTCCAGCTCATAAAGCTAGGCCCTTCAAGCATTATATATCTTATTGATCCACGGTCCATTCGGTCCATTCTAATCATTCATTTGCTTTGACTCGACTCATACAATTTTTTCATCTGAATGAAACGTGTGTCAATGCCTTGAAGGCAAGAGGGATAGGTTGAACACTAAAATAAAGTCTGTAGAATCAAGTCCAAGACATTATAAACAATGGATTTTAGGTTTTTAGTCTGTTAGCCAATCATTCGACAAAATCAGAAATTTTTGGGATAAGCGTTGAGATTTGATTCGAATTGGGAGTAGGGTGGAGCGGTTGAATCAGTGATTGACTCTAAAATCCACCTCCTTGGATACACCTCTGCCTGCAATAGCTCAATATCCCAGATTTTAATATGTTCCAACATCACAACTAGCAATTTTCGTAAATTACTTAAATTTATTATTTTTTGACTATTATATTTTCATGATTACATGACTTCACCCCAATCTACAAGCCTAAAAAGCCTCATAAAGAGCTGATCCTTAAAATTATAAAATAATAAAATTATAAAATTGTGCGTGCGGATATGTAAAATACAAACATATCAATTTCTATGAAACTCAACCCTTAACAAAAAAGCTAAGAAGAAAATCTTTAATTTTATTACCTGAGCTGGTATGAAGCATGCATACATAAGCACTCCTAATACCTTAAAATCAGCAAAAATGATTCTCACATTGATACATATAAGCTTAAATCGCATGTGGGTTAGATACCTCAAAAAAAAAGTTTTCAGCCTCACTTAAAATCTCATAAAAATTTCAACCTCTCATTTAACATGTATGGTTAACATACTCAAGATTGCCATGTGATTTTAAACTTCTTATATCCCCATCCTTACTTCTATTTTTTGAAGAAGTATTAACTATTCATGAATGCAACCTTTTTTTTCTTTTCTTTACATCCCTTCAAAAACCAAAGCTCAATCGACTGAAATAAAAATGAATTATAAAGAAAAATTTTTGTGCTTCTTCTGATTTTATATTCCTTTAATGCCATTCTTGACTGAAAAAAAAGTTTCACTGTCGATTGAGTCTCAATCTTTACATCAAAATTTAGATTTGATAATGTCAAGTTTTGGTACGTAGGAGATGTTGAATAGAAGTGCCAAATCAAATGAACATTTGCTATTCATATTTTTTGGTTGGAAGTGACGAGAATTGATGTGCTGGGAATATGGAAATGTAGAACTTTTATGGTGGATCTCTAGGGTTTGTTCTGATATGATGTCGAACATTTGGGTCTGGAGACGTGTTTCAATTTGTTTATGACACAAAAAACAGCAATAAAACTTCTTGATGGACGTCAATTTGTGAGTGATTGTCTATCAAAAGTCATGATTTATAGATAAAAAGTATCTTGAAACTTTTTACTGTACACATGTTTTTTGTGTGTCTAAAGGGATATGTAATACTAAATGTATTCAAATAGGTTATTTTGTGGCTTTATGCTCAGTGGAGATTTTAAGGATTTGTAAATTACTTAATAAAATTAATTTTATAACTTTAAAAGCTCTTATTGGCATGGGAATTTGCATTGGAAATCGGAGAGCAGTAGCCAACGATAGAGTCAATTTCAGACGGCTTATTAGGAAGCCATTTGGTTTTGGTAAACAGCAAACGAAAGACAGCAATAGAACCAGTTTTAGGCGACATTTGAGGGGGGCCATAGATTACATCTGATCTGTAGAACGGCCATCGAAGTATGTAAGTATAAACTTTTAGCTTTTCAGATCATTGAGAACCAGAATCAGAGCTGCGCTATGGCGTTTCGTGGCTAATGATTGTTTAATTAGTGAGGGTGCACCAGACTACTCCACTCAGTAGACTAATAGCTCATAGTTGGATCAGAACCACTCCTTTGATGACGCTATTATCAGTATATTGTCTCTAGACTACAAAGGAAGGCTTTGAGCTGCATTTCCTTTGCATATAGTTCGAAAAATGACAGATAAAAAAGCTTCCCCTGCCGAGTCTCGAACCCATGACCGTTGGGTCGGTTTTCACAATAATTAGGAACCAAAGTACAAAACCATTCCGCCACCGAACCACCTCGACTCACAACGGTCGAGCGAAGAAATTACTTACTTAATTACTTCGTTGGCCATACAGACCTAAAACTGGCTCTATCCCTGTCTTCCGCTTGCCTATTTTTAATACAAAATGTAATACTGCCTCTGTCAATAGCTTCCTTCATGAAGAAATTAAGCAAGTAAAATTTCCTATCGTCATTTTATATTTATTATACAGTTTGTTCCTTCTTTTTGATTTCTCTGTAATTTGCAGGGTAATTTGTTTGCAGCATAAACTTGAGCACACAAGATTCTCCTACACTTACTTTCAATTTTACTTTCTGTTTTCTCACAAATAATATTTTCCTTATATATTAGGTATAAAGTGATGACTCAGCAAGTAATGACGATTCTTTCTACTTTTTATGAGAATTAAGCATTGAAGTGTTAGCGGGATATTTGGTTGAAACGCATTTGTTAATGTTGATTAGTGCCAACATTTCAAATTGTCTAAATCTTAAGCTAAGCTGTTCCTAAATAAGCCAAAGTGATCCTCACTGTCTATTCCTTTACATGCATCTCCTTATCTCTAGAATTTTTAATCTTTCCATTCTCAAATTCATAAAAAGTCACAGTAAATTTTTCATTAAAAGTAATTGAAAGTTTACAAAGAATAGACACGTAGCCATAGCTTATAAATTAGTTTCATACCTTTCGAGAATTTTTGCAAAAGGAATGAAAAAAAAACAAACAAGAAAAAAATTCTCTTTCAATTAAAAAAAAGAAAAGATAAAAAGGTACTCGACAAAGTAAATGCACGCTTGTCTATCACAAAAGGTAGTCTTTGATAGTAGATGTAAAATGCTTTTTTTCATGAAGATAATAAGAAATGGAAAATGATGCTACTTTTTAGTGCTTAAAGTAAAAGCCAACCATGAGATGATGAATCTTCTGTGAAAAAAAATGATATTAAATAAGATGATTTCTAGTTGGAGTAATCAGGACAGAGGAATCATATTTTACGCCTAAGTTTCTTGGAACCAGAGTTTATTTACTTACTTCCTGGAACCATGTTTCTATGAGGAGCTTACTCACTTAATTACTGGAGCCATGCTTGACTTGGAGCCTTGGTTTAACAAAAGGCCCTCCATCTGACTCTATTAAGGATTTCAATACCGGTTCAAAATTTCAATCCCGAGATTACGCTATCGGAAAATTCTCAATGAGTAAATTATAATCTCAAGCTTGTTCAAATTCTCAGTTTTGACATCTAACTGGAATTCCTTCATTACTTCATTCCTAATGGACAAAAATACATTATAACTAATGAACGGCAAGTTAATGTCCAATTGATTCTAACGTAGTTCTAACGTATTTTTATCCACTCGGACATGTTGCTTTTGCGGATCTTAGGTTACAACAAAAAGCTTTTCATCTGAATTTGACACTGGCTTTGTCACCCAGATGGTACAAATTGTCTGTTTGCACATTTAGATTGCATTTAGATGGCATTATCATATTCACACAAAATTGTGTGAATATATTGTTTTTTGTTTTACAGAAATCTACTTTTTTCGATTTACTGCCTCAGCCTTGCCGAATTATAAAAAAAGTTCGGTCATTCAAAGTTTGTGCTTCGTATTACCTATCAAATGGTAAAAACTCCTTCATGATTGGTGCTTCCAGTGCCGAGAAATCGCAAAAAATCACGTTCTGTCCTTTAGCAAGTTAGTTAGTTTCGCGAAAACTCAATTTTAACACAAAGTTAAGACTTCCGGTTTTTTCTATCGATAGATATTGGTTATCACACGAGCTGTATAGTTTTTGGGGTCATGAGATGCATCCACTGAGGCACAAAAATGCAAAACTGAAATTTTTTTCCCTAAATATTAGCCGCTTATTCCAAAACACGTGTTTTAATAAACGATTATTTCAAAACATATTTTAATTTGGTGAAAAAAAAAATTTAGTGAACTGATCTCACTGGATCTCATTTTGAAGGTCTAGAAGTGGACTGGATCCTACTGGATCTTGTTTTTATGTGTTCTAGAAGTAAAATGGATCCTACTGGATCTTGTTTTAAAGGTCTGGAAGTGAACTGGATCCGACTGGATCTTGTTCCTCCTCTTGGTGAACATAAAAAATTTTTTTTTCTGCATATCCAATGAATCCTATATCCAATGAAAAACCATCCAAAAAGTTTAAAGTCATGTTCACAATTAATAAAGTCATAATCACAAATAAAAATTTAGTCCACTGGATCTTACTGGATCTCATTTTGAAGGTCTAGAAGTGGACTGGATCCTACTGGATCTTGTTTTTATGTGTCTAGAAGTAAAATGGATCCTACTGGATCTTGTTTTAAAGGTCTGGAAGTGAACTGGATCCGACTGATCAATCTTGTTCCTCCCCAGGCATATAAAAATCTCTTTTCTGCATAGGAATCTTCTATATCCCATGAAAACCATCCAAAAGTTTAAAGTCATAATCAACAATTAATAAAGTCATAATCACAAATAAAAATTTAGTCCACTGGATTCACTGATCTCATTTGAAGGTCTTGAAGTTAGACTTGGATCCTACTGGATCTTGTTTTTATGTGTCTAGAAGTAAATGATCCTACTGATCTGCTTGTTTTAAAGGTCTGGATCCTGACTGGATCTTGGTTCCTCCTTGGTGCACATAAAAATTTTTTTTTCTGCATAGGAATCCCATATCCTATGAAACCATCCCCAAAGTTTAAAATCATAACTTTTCATCTCTTTAATCATATTCACAAAATTGTGTGAATATATTGTTTTTTGTTTTACAGAAATCTACTTTTTCGATTTACTGCCTCAGCCTTGCCGAATTATGTAAAAAAGTCTGGTCATTCAAAGCTGAAGCCATTACCTATCAAATGGTAAAAACTCCTTCATGATTATGTCGAAAAGGACGTAAAAAATCACGTTCTGTCCTTTAGCAAGTTAGTTAGTTTCCGTGAAAATTAATTTGAATAATAAAGTTAAGACTTCCGGTTTTTCTATCGATAGATATTGGTTATCACACGAGCTGCATAGTTTTTGGGGTCACAGTGGATGCAATTTAGATAATGCACGTAAAAAAAAACTGAAATTTTTTTCCAATATTAGCCGCTTATTCCAAAACACGTGTTTTGAAATTATGTTCCCCGCTTCGCTCGGGGCCGTAGACAATTAAGAGTATTTCTTTTCTATATTTGCTTATGATCTGAAATTCATTAATTTATATACATGTTTTATCCAAATTATTAATAATACTTTTATTGAGATTTGCTGATTGCATTTGGTTACAAGTAATTGAAATCTTCAGGTCGTTAGATCGAATCCTATGAAATTCTGAAATTTTTTTTCCTTTTTTTTTGAGTTTTTTTTTGAATACTGGCATACAAAAATGTAAATATTAAATGTAGATATTAGAAATATCTATCCATTAATGCTTAATTCTTTAAAAACAAAAAGCGAAGTTAGTGTTGTTAAATCAAATACTTCTGCAGAATCAATACATTTAGCCTAGTTCACATACACACGACGGCATGATAAAGTACCAGCCGAGCTCGTATAGTGATCTATAAGGGCACTGTAATCTACTCAGTCGGCGAGCGTAGCTCAAAATTCGCTTCGTATAGTGATCTATATAAGTACTCGTAATCTACCCAAGTCGTGGCGAGCCGGTCAGCCCGGCTCGTATAGTGATCTATAAGATTTACCCATCTTCCAAGTCGGGCGAGCGAAGCTCAGCCCGGCTCATAGTGATCATACCAGACAAGTCAGCGAGCGAAGCTCAGCCCGGCTTGTATAGCATCCATATAAGTACCGTAATCTACCCAAGTCGGGCGAGCGAAGCTCAGCCCACCATATAGTGATCTATATGGGTATCAGGATCACCTTCCAAGTCGGCAGAGCGAAGCTCAGCCCGGCCTGCATAGTGATCTATAAATACTGTATTTTCTCGCACATTAGAAACTGCAGACGAAGTGAAATATGTTGCCGTGAGGAAGAAAAACAGTTCGACAAGCTCGAACATTAATTGTTCGAACGGCAGTTCGACTCTTGGTTGAGCGAAGCTCACAAATTTTGCGACCCTGAACGGAGCGGGCGAGTGAAGGCGTGAAATTTTCCCAAAATGATGAAACTGCATATCTGCGAAAATATGTTGCCGAAGAAAAATAGTTCGAGCGAAGCTCGAACATTACAGTTCGCCGGAACGCAGTTCGACTTGCTGGAGTTTAAGCTCACAAATTTTGCGACCGAACGGAGCGAAGCGAGGAAGTGGAAAATTTTCTCAAACATTAGAAACTGCATAATTCACGAAAAATATGTTGCCGTGGAGAGAAAAAAAAACAGTTCGAGCGAAGCTCGAACTTTAAAAGTTCGAAAGGAGTAACTGTACATGTTATTCTCCATAAATAATTTTAGTTAATTACTTGCACATTATCATTTTTATTTCATAAATCTCTATATTGGTTCGTTGTTTTATTTTTTACTTTTCTGTACAGTTTCTGATCTTCGTATTGTGTGAATATTCTCATGAAGCGTGATCCGCTTCATTACTAGTTTCATTATTGTTTTGTGCCAAGTAGCTTTTGGTGCTCTAAAGGAGCTCCTGGTTGCCATTGTGCTTTTGGATGCCACCCAAGAGCAGTTTAGCAAACCCCAACCCTTTCTTCCTCCTCAAAGAGCGTTATGTAATAATTTAACAGCCCCTAAGCAGTTCTGAGCAGTTTATAAACGTGTTTGCTCCTAAATTCCAACATCTTTCAATATTACTATAAGAATTAATCACATATAACCAGAAAATTGACTTCATACTCAATACTCGAGCACAGAAAACCATTCCGAGTATCATTTGCGATATCATGCCGACGTACTTCAGCCACACGTATCAATCCCTGCTCACAGCCATCAATAACTACCACTAAGGATTCCCCATCGCAACGAAAGTTTATTGAAATCCTACAATACTCTCAAACCTTAAACCAATACTTTCACATTTTTGTAAGTCATAAAATAATTTCATTTACTTCCAGACATGAAAACTTTTCGGAATGTAAAAACTACAAAATGGAAATTCATATTTAAACCTTCAAAAATATTTTTGTTACTGTAAAATGCATTGAATACTCAAACAATAAAAAAATATACTTTCCTTCTAAGGAAATGATTTATGTCATCCTCGGTTCCGTTGCTTTCAGGTAAAATCTCCAAAAAATTCACTTTTTTGAACAAAAAAATCGCATTTACATTGTATTTCATTAAAAATATGGATCTCCTGCCTACATCCAAAAAAAATAATAAACAAAAAAAAATCTCTGATAAGCTTTAAAACATAAAC
>NW_027226312.1:0-27536 GCF_022539635.2 Chironomus tepperi
AAGTTTACAAAATGTCAGATTTTATAATTTTTTGAAATAAAGTATTTTAATTAAACATTGATACTTTTAGTGTTTTTGAAGTGAGTGATTACTTGGCTAGTATGTTCCCCAGCGACATAAAGTACCTGTACCTAACGTAACATAATGTCATTACTGTTTAGTTATCCCGAGTGGATAAAATGCGCAAGTTTATGATTAGTTGATGTAAATTACCTGCTGAGTTGATGTCTAATTAACGTATTTGGGCAACTTGGTATTTTGAACGAATAAATTCATTCAATTGTTATTATTTTGTTCATCTTGCATTATGCCTAGTCAAGTTGTACACCTTGGCATACGAAGCAGTTCGTTGAAATTAAATTGAGGAACTCTCTCCTTTAATGCGACCTTTAATAGCTTGTCAAAGAAAGCCTTGTGTTGCTCTGAACCTACTTCTCGGACAGTACATTTTCGTAGATTTGGGAGAAAATCCATGCCAGGTCAGTACGCTTATGCTACATCCGACAAAATCCGGCCTCAAGGCGGAGTCAAGCTGAATTAGGCCATACCAGTGTTTTCAATACATTCCATCTTTTATATTCGTACATGCATACCGGCATGTCTATAGAGCTTCAAAAATTTTTACTGAACATAAGTTGCTCATACATTGGTCTAACTTTGACTTTCAACATTTCAAAGTTCTTACAGTTCATCGTCGTAGATGAGGAGGAAGAAACAGACCAAAAGTAAATTTTGACATTTACATGAACAAACATATTTTCCAAGCAACATTCAGATATGCCTTTAGAAAAGCTTAGAATATAGTGTTTACTTCTTCTTAAATTTAAAATTATTATTAAGAACAATTTTAATCATGACACACGACATCAAAATAAATCCTACCAATAAAGCTGCGCTGATAATTCAATCAGCGAGAAGAAAATCATTATACTCAGTCGCAATAAAGTTTTTGAGCCTGATTAGGTTGAATTTAGGAAGCTAATATGAAGTAAGTATGAATTTTGTTTGGAATAGCACAAGCAGGTTAATCGATCTAAAATCTGGCACCATGACGATGTAGCTATGTCATAGTGTCGAATTTAAACTGAATCTGATAGCAATTTAGAGTCACTCCATACAAGGTTCGGGTTTTTAATTAATTAAAACAGTGGTTCTCAACCATTTATTTTTCACGGCACAGCTTGGTGGTGCCGTGAATCCTTGATCAGAACCACATACGGTTCATGGCATTTCCAAAATATTTCTGACTTCACACTAGTGTGTCGAGTCACACAGGTTGCCCACCACTGACTGAAATGCATGAAATGCTTCGTCAATAACTGTGCATTATAGAGTTACCCGTCTATACAATAATATTGCATTACTTTGCTGCCTTACTGTTTTCTATTTTAGCAGCCACTTCAAATTAGTCATTATTCAACTCATATCAACTGCAATAACCATAAATCAATTAAATGCTGCACAAATGCATTGCAATTTTCAACATTTTCCCAATGGACTGGTACATTGCAGCACGATACACATGCAAAGCTGTCAATTTTGAAACAACATTCAAAGATCGAACCTTAACTAACGTGATGGGCTTTACATGATGCTGACAAAGCAGACAAAGATATTAAAATGCTGTTTTTATGTACAAAGAGAACTGGCTGATACATCCCGAGAAATATTTCAGGATTTTTTGGAAACATTGATGTTTTATACATCAAAGATTCAAATCTTCAGCACTTGTTGACTGGCGATCTTGATGGATTGAAAAACTTATCAACATTTGATGTTTCATACAATCCAATTGATCATGTTGGCAGAGATTTCTTCGCAGGACATTCATCAATTAGGATTATTTCATTCTACGCATGTCACATTAAGCAGATTGACTCTGGTGCTTTCAGTGGTTTAATCAATCTAGAAGAAGTATCTTTGGAAAAGAATTATTGCTATGATGGTGTTTTAAGAAAACTTTGTAGATAACATATCCTTTTATTATAATTTATATAATTTGTGAGGGACATGGTTCAACTTTAAAATCTAGAGTCGAAGAAGAATGCATAGACAGCTTAAAGAAATCAATTGATCAACAAAGAGATGCAGGGAGAACTTATTGACATTAAAAGAGAATCAGCGTCGTCCTCATTTTCATCTATTTTATTTACATTTACAATATTGAGTACGGTAGCTTCAATTGTGAATTTGTTTGATTCTATTTAAAGTTTATAAAGTTATTAAACTAGAAACTTTGTATCCATGATTAATGAAATAAACTAAAATGATGTAATTAACAGTTTGTATGGCAAAAAACCATTTCACCGGGATTTTTATATGGGGCAAAATCATTTTGCCGCAATATTTATATGGAATATTTATTGCTGAGAATATCAAGCTTAAAAAAATGTGGCTTAATAACAAACTTAAATCATACATCATAGAGAGCTCAGTTTGTTGCTTTATTGCAGCAAGTGACTTGAAGCCTACTGGATCTTGTTTTTATGTAAAAGTGAGGAACTTGGAACTAACTGGATCTTGTTTTTTAGGGTGAAAAGTGATTTTAAGCTTTCTGGATCTTGTCTTTAGGCCGAAGGCTGACTTGAGCCATACTGGATTTAATTTTTAGGTTAAGGCCGAAATCAAACTGGATTGTTTCGAATTTTTATGCTAACTTACTATTGGTCTTTATGTTGAAAATGAGCTGAAGTCAGACTAAATGGTCAAAAACTCTTTTAACTTTTTGTAAAGCTCAAAAGATATAAAATAAAGTCTAATTCAAAATTTGATAAATCCCAAGAATAAAAGAATTCGTGTGTAATCGATCTAAATTTCTCATTTCCCTTATCATGAATTCTGGCATATATTCAATCTTAAACGTAGATTTCCCATCAAAAAAATGCTAAACACAAAACTTTATCATCCGACAAACATTCTACCAAGAAGCGTATCTTCTTCCCTGACATTTTCACGAAGATAATTTCACGTGGGTTTCAATACAATTTATTTTCTTTAAATATTGAATACATGAAAATACGCTTAACATTTTATGCAAAAAATATACAAACGACGATAAGCAGATTACTCATGTCACTTAAGGCGATAAATTTGGTTTGTATTAGTCTATCGAATAAGCACTTAATGCATTGAAAATTCAACGTCAGTTCTGAAATTTCTTCATAAGTTCAATCAATACAATGGACTGGCATAAAGCTTGTTGAACTTACCGTCATGGTTCATTTTGTTACTGAATCATTCGAATAAAGTTGAAGTTTTCCAAATATTTTCCTTAAAAATTCATAAATATTCACATAGCTCCTTCAATAATAATAAAAATATGAAAAGTTTATCAAACAAAGAACTTTTCATATCAAGCAATAATTCAAAATTTTATGCTGTACGTAAAGCATATCAAAACAAAAGGAAAAAAAGTTCATCAGATGAGTGGAAAATGTGAAAAAGCAGCACAAAAATAGATTCCAGTGAGTATAATATTAGCTTGAAAATTTCATTGAAATCGAGACGTTAAGTGCATTCGAATGGTGATTCAACTTGAATTCTGTGAAATTGGATTGTATTGAATATTTTTTCATTGGCTTGTTCTTGTCTAAACATCTGATAGAAGCTTTAGTCAAACTATAGTTTGAAATAAAGTTATGTTATTCTTGTGTAATATCGTTCATGACTAAATAAACTAGCTTAAAAGCGTACAGACAGTTTGACGATTGTAAAGTTAAATGAACTTTAATGCTGGCAATGAACAACATTCGTTAAAATTGAAAAAAATTGAATTTTCGTTCAAAAAATTATTTATTAATGGCTTTTCAAGAAGGTATCTAAAAGTGCTGAACCTTGCCCGATCGACACAGTTATTCATGACATTCAAGTTTCGGCTGCATTGCCACATGGCAGATGGCAGCAACATTGCTTCCAAGTGCCAATTTTATGGCCACTTGAACACCATATGACAATCATTTAGCTGCCATTAATAATTTGTGCCGAACGGGTAAGAGCTGTAGTATTTAAACTTCTGAAGAATCACTAGGCTGGTAGTGGAGATTTGAACCCGAAAGTCAAATTCAACACCAACTAGCCTGCATCTTGTTAAGTAAGCTATCAAAGGACTTTAGCTTCTTGAGTTCAGGAAAAAGTATGATTCAGAAAATGTATAATTTATATATGTATGACACTTTGCCATATAGTCGAGTAACTACCAATAGGTTAGGAGTAGAAGCAAACGACCGGAAATCGTAGGACGTGGGTTCGAGCGCCCCACTCTGCATTAGATTTTCGGTATTGTACTTTTTTCTATCAGATCAACAGTTATAATGGATATTGCAGCTAAAAATCATCCTTGCATCCTTGAAGTGAAACTCAAAGTTTTAGAAGAAGTGCATACTGAGTTCAAATTTAAAACAAACTCAGTGTGACTTCCAAAAGATAGTCAAATGAATCATTGTATACTTTCTCGATGTCGGGACCGGAATAAAAAATCCCGGGAAAGTTCAGTCTCGACCAGGGACTCTGAGAATCCATAGATGCTTGTGTAGCATCAAAAAAATTGTTCAAATTTCTGTCAATAGACAGACTGATTGTTCAGCCTATTTGCTTCCATTCTTGCAACCTGGATTTAAAGATCAAAATCGACACTAAAAAGCTAAAGAAAAACGCAATATGCATTCATCATCATTTTTCTTTACCCTTTTATACATATCATTGAAATAGGAATCAGCTGTCATTGCTATTATGATTATCTTTTATTTTCACATACAGCAAAAATATTGCTTTTTATGTTTGTTCAACATTAGTGAGATAGGAAAGGTTTCTTTTTTGTTCCTTTTTCTATGACAACTGTTGACATTAATTAATAGTATGCATCTATGCAAAAGTGCAATGTATATGATATAGTGATGATAAAGTTTATCTGTGTTTCATACATAAAAGCTTGTAATGAAATTCCCATATGGTAAATTGGATTTTCTATTGGATTATGTACGTAAATCTTCATCATAGTAGGAGTGGATTAAGCAAACTTAATTAGTAAACTTCTAGGATATATTAATATAAATAACACAATATATGATCATACGTATGAGCTTATGGACTGGCTTATGGTAAAGGAAATGAAGGAAATAATTATGAAAATGGAACCAACAAAAAGATCCAAACCTTTTATTTTTTAAATTTAATTTTCTGAAATAATGCTATCCACTGAAGCTACATACATGTTACACAAAAGCTGCTTTTACGACAGACAAATTATTTTTATGCTGACAACAAACAAAAAATTGTGTGCCTTAAGCTTTTTTTTGTGATTCTTTTTCAACCAGATTTGGTAACAGAATGACTAAAGAATATGATATTTTGTCAGGTTAATTGAAATGAATTGTCTTGAAAGCTTACAGTTATTAAAGCCTTACTAATTTCAAAATTGGTACTAAAAAATTATCCCGTACAATGGTAATAAATGGCATTAATAACAATCACAACTCTAGTTCTATATATTTGATACACAAATGTTGAAATGTTAAAAAAGTCAGAATACAATTAGTTCTCACAAAACAGAAATATTAATATACCCCTGTCTGTTCTTCAGGGTATTCTAAAATAGAAAAAGTGCTAGTTTAATTAACAAGAAAGATGACTGCTATGACGCATATATACTATAATAATTGCAACCTTTCATGTTGTGAAATTTTCCTACAAAGATTTTATTTAAGTATAGAAAATTCTATCAAAGCGATTTAAATGAGTAAAAATTTTTCACTAATAATTTTTTCACTTTTTAATGATGAATCTTTATATTGAGTCAGTTGAACAGTGAAAATTTATCAATGGGTTTCGACATGTGTTACGCTTATTTATGCTCAACTGGCAGGTAAAAATTGAAAATTTTTTTTGGATTTTTTAATTCCGGGCAACACAAATGTTCATTTGTAAGGCTTCAGTTTACAAGCAGTCTTCATTGGTTTCGTTTTGGTGCCTCTGCTTATTTTATGTCGTTCGGGAATGTCTGGCTGCCTCATTAAGGAGCCTTTCATTTGGTATTAACAAAAGAGCTATGATGTAGCTTTAAATGCTTGATGCGAAGCCTTAAAGTTAGATGACAAAGCATTCTTCATTTGTGTCCAATCGAGTTAAATGTGACCAACAGGACGACTTAATTTGGTTTCGAATTGTGGCTGTCAATTGATTCTAATTAAACTGCCGTCTTGTCACCAAATTTGTATCATTTAAACATGTGCCGATCGGGTGAATTCCTATTATTAATGAAATCAGCAAAACAGGTGCAAATCATATTTTTCAAACTTAAATCCATCAATCCTTCAACTCCAATGCATCAGAATGATTTAAAAAATTTTCACATTTATGTTGAAAATCATTTATGCTTGGATTACACAAATGCATTACGCGATGATGAACTTCCTGAACTTTCCTTCAATTTCATTTAATGGAATGCTATTTGCTACTCATATAATAAAGTCTCCACTGTCATACAACCTTGAACTCATAAAACATTATTTATACTGTTGCTAATGATAAACAGAACAAAGTTCATTTTGACTTTGATGAAAGAAAATGTTGCATGATGGAATGGAAAGGAATGAAAAAGAGAGAGAAAAAAGTCAGGAAGCGGTAGAAGGAAATATTTTAAGTCACGGAATAAGAAAGTGTGAAAAAGGTACTGCACTTGACGGAGCTAAAGAGCATTCATAATGTGTGAAGTTGGCGATATTCTTGCATTTCAAAGATTCTTTAGAACGTGCTATAGAAGGAAAGTGACCATCTGGTGTTTTTTGGAAGAGTAATTGCTGAATTTGAGTTATTAATATTTGATATTAAAAAATGTTATAACGTTTATTTGAGATTTGAATAATATTTATTGTACATAAGTAGTTGAAAACCCCTTTTCATACAAAAATTCAGTCTGTTTTTGAACTTCGAAGAATAAACAATAAACACTGTTCTGAATATTTGAATCTTCTTAATTATATTTAAATTCAGCAACGATTACAAAACAGCAACCTTTGAAAGTAAGTCAAGTAGAACTTAAAAACACTGTCAAAGTTTTATTCAAATACAAAATCTGTTAATGAAGCTCTTTTCATCATTCATATTAATGAATGGAAATACTAAAAATAAATAATCTGTAAATATTTCTATTGAAGCATTCCAAGAATATTTTATTCTATTTATTCAACTCCATTGACTGCTTATTAGCTATCATTCAGTTTTATTGCATTGAGTTCCGAATTTTCTATTTCATCATAATTTCTACAATAATCAATATTCTTCTTATTGGTCATATCCATATGAATTCTATGTATGATTTATATATTCAATTAACAGATAACAACTGAAACCAACTGAAATAATGGGAGCAATGTAGAACAGTATCCTTAGTAGCATTTTATGAAGTCTGATTGTGGACTAATTCAGAATTTTGACAAGCATCTCTGAACGATACAAATGAGGAAAGCTACACGGAGCTTTTAAGGCTCCGCTGAAGATATACGGGCGCCACGTGTCACTTCATGTTTTTATGTTCATGTTTCTTTAACGGAGCCTTAGAAGCCCAATATTAAAACCTTCTTCATTTATATCGCTCAGGCTCAGTGAACGAGAACAGAAAAAAATTAATTTTAAAATTCAATATCATGCATACAATTTATACTCCTTGAGGGCTGCTATAACCGATTGTCGTAGAATTTTACGACCATTAAATTGCAATTCAATATGAACAAGTTTCAACTTGTAATTGAATTGTATGCGTGAAAAGTTTTACAATTTGCAGGCAAATTTTTGCCACTTAATGTGATACTTGCTTGCAGTTCTACATTTTTTAATTTAATTACTACTTTTTTATGTAGAATGGTGATAAAGTTTGTAGATTGGATTCAATTTTTAGCATGATTCTTGATACTGGATCGATAAGAGCAGGTAAGTTACTTTTTGAAGTGATTGGCATGGCAATTGGGGTAAATCTGGTGTGTAACTTGACGAGTCATCGATTGTGTAACAATTTTCAAATCCGTCCTTTTTCATAAGTCTAAACTGCCCAACATCCAAGATCAAAGAAGAAAATTGTAGCTTCAAGCACTTTTGAATTGTGAAACGACCCAGAAAGTTGAAGAATGTCCGACAGTTTCTTAGACAGATCAAATAAAATTTATCTACACCCTCAAAGTTCAAAAAAGCATTTAAAAACACAAGAGAGAGCTCCATTGCTTAAGAATGTAAAACTAATGGAAGCACTTAAAAACTTGTAAATTAATTGACTAATTACTAAATTTTATCAGTAACTAAAGAAGTTCATAGAAGTCGTTAAAATAAAAATTTTTATTCTGTTTAGAGTTATTTTTAATGGCTTTTGTGGAAAAGCAGTCAAAAAGCTTGTTAGAGATTCTATTTTTAAGAACTTAAGATGCAATTGAGAATGATGAAAAACTTAATTAAAATGGAAATAAAAAGCTCGCAAAATTAACTTTTAGTATTTGGTACTCGATGCATGCATGAGATTCATTTGCAGGACATGTTTTGAGAGCTTTATTGTGTATAAATTGAATTTCCATAGAGCTATTGTTAAATTTTATGTGGTTATTGTAATCGATAGGTATACAAAAATAATTGAAAATTTCTCAATTAAGGAACAATTATGGTTAAGGAAGCGTTCATAAATTTCGTAACGCTCCTAAGTGGGTTTTAGGTGAAGATTTTGTTATTAAATTGAAGGATCCGCATCACTTTCCTACCCTAAAAACCAGATCAAGTTCCCCAAGAGAGCTTAAAGGCTCAATGAGACTCAAAACCGTTACCAAACTTTTGAACAGCCCCCAAACCAATTAATTTAAATAAATAAATATACTAAACAGTTTAATTTATACACACTCTATATTATATTGTTAATCAACAAAGAAAATTCATCTGCATAATCAATAACGATAATTGATGACTAAAATGTGTAGTTTAATCAGATTACCTAAAGCAATTTTCAGCTCAATCACCGATAATATACTCAATCAACATTGATAATTCAATTTTTTATCTTTTTTTGTATAAAATTTCCCATGGCAAAATTGTTATTCATTGAGAGGAGTCCGGATCATCTGGCAGAAACTATGGATTCCATGGATTTTGTGGAATTTGTGGAATCCATGGAAAAATTTATGGAAATCATGGAATTTATGGAATTTTTGGTGGAATCAATGGAATCCATGGAAATTATGGATTAATTCGTGGAATCCATGGATTCGATGGATTTTTCCATGGAATCCATAGAATCTATGGATTGATTAATGGAATATGTTGATCCTATGCAATTTGTGGAATCCATCGAATCCATGGAATCCATGGATTGTGGAATATAATGAACTAATCATTAAAAAAAATTCTAAAATAGAATAATTAAATTATATTTATCTTGTTTATTGATTTTTAAGTATACGGTTAATAGAATTTTATCAAAATTTCTGCAAAATTCTGCATTTACGTTATCAAAAATGGAAAATTACTGTTTATTCTAAGATTCGTCAAATTTTCCGGAATGTTTTTACAAGGAACAATTATAGTGAACGTTTTAAAAATTTATGCACCCATCAGTTGTATCGGACTTATTTGTAAAAGGAAAAATTACAGTAAAATATTTAAAAACACCATAAAAAGTTATTAATTTTTAAAAAATAGTTCCATGTATTCCATACTCCATGGATTCTAAAGATTCAATGGATTCCATAGGATCAACAAATTCCATAAATTAATCCATAGATTCTACGGATTCCATGAAAATATCCATAGAATCCATGGATTCCACGAATCAATCCATAATTTCCATGGATTCCATTGATTCCACCAAAAAATCCATAAATTCCATGATTTCATAAATTTTTCCATGGATTCCACAAATTCCACAAAATCCATGGAATCCATAGTTTCTGCCAGATGATCCACTCCCATTGAGAGGCTTTACGTAAAGAGGATATGGGTGGGGTGAGCCAAGGGACATTTCGGATCAGGATATGATGGGGTGAGCCAATAAACGTGGAAGGTTTCAATTTTAAAAAATTAGAATAGAATACAGTTTAGGGTCCATCAAAATGAGCAGCAATTGCGATGGGTTGTAGCATTCCTGTTGCACTATGTCAAGTATTGGATCCAGGGGGAACATTGAGGGTCAAGCGACCATCCTTTTTTGGACTAAATTCTACAATTGCTTTAATATTTCGAGACAAAAAGATTCTAGATTAGAAGACATACGGCATCAAAAACATGAGAAATTCGGTCTAAGGAAGACGTGACTATTACCTGGAGCTAAATTCAGTGAAATCCGAAGATGTCGTCACGCATGAAGTCTGGATGGACAATCCTTTGGATCTGGTAATAAGTCTGAGTCACGCAAGGTTAAAGTTGAATTTCTCAATTTATGTAAACCGTATGCCTTCTGTGTAATGCTCAAAGAGTATGCAAAACCATTTAGCAACTAAGTCACTTTACCTCACTGAAGCTCAACTGAAGCACCATTCAATAAAACTGAATTGCATTAAAAACAGTCATAAAATCAACTTCCTATCGGCAAACCCACAGCTATAAATTTAATGAACATGTTAAGCTTCTCAAAATTCAAAACATCTGAGCATTGCAAGTCACGATAGAGCTATTATTCAGCCTATGATAATACAGCTATGGGAATACTCTGTATAACGTAAAGGATGTATATGCAGCTCCAAAAATTAATATTAATTATCGATTTTTGTTGCAAATATTGTTAAAAATAGTTTTACAATATTTTGTGCATCGACAGTTACCTGCTCCATAAAAGATGCTGAAAAACCGCAAATAAAACTTTTTTTAATGACATAATTTTGGATATAACAATTTTTACAGAACTTAATACATTAAAGCAATTTATAACGACAAATTGTAATAAGAAATGCCATAAAAAGATAATGTAAATAGCATTTAAAATTGAAATGGCAATTACATAAGGAGAATTTACAGCAATTGCTTGCACAAGTTTTCGATTTGCTTCCGGGATGGCACTGAAAAAAGGAAATTCTCTCATTTTTAAATGTCTTTTATCTTTAACTCGGTGGAATAAATATAAAAAAATTCATAAAAAAATAAGTCATTGGGATAGAGTTGCATTTTTTCAGATACTGTTGGATGGATATTTGTTTTATGGGAATAACAGACGTTCGTTATAAAGTTTATGGCCGGATTAGTATCTCGATATTTTGTCTACAATGTGTGCTTTAGAGTATTGGGTCATAATTTGTAGAATATGCAGGGAATAGTTTGTGATTCATCCCGAGAAACACAAATTGACATTGCTAGGTCATGGCTTCTTTAAAGGCGTCAAGGGTTCGTCGTGATTGTGGCCCCATGTAGCACATGGCATTCAAATGACGGAGGCTACCAATTGGTGTTGATAAATGAAAGCACGACGGAGCCTTTTTTTATTATATTCACACCGTTTTAACGTGTGAATGTATTGAATTTGTTCAGATTGAAAAATCAGTTTTTTGGATTTTTCAGCAAAACTAAGCACAATGGCAAGTTTTGTTCTATCGCAAAAAGTTTGTGCCTGGAATTCCTCACCATAATCAAAAAACAGATTTAAAATTGGTTGAGGCATTGCTGAGAAAATCGAAAAATTCGCTTTCTGTAAGCAAGCAAACAAGCAAACAAGTTAATCAGCAAGAAATCTCAATAACGAGACATCGTAGAGACTTCTAGTTTTTTGCAATCGATCCGTGCTGCTCTATAGAAGAGCTGATTAGATTTTGGGCATGGCAGGAACAGCCGTTGCTTCAGAAAAAGCAAAAAACTTTCGTTTTCATACAAAATTTCAAAATCAATGGTTATTATGATTTTTTGAAACATTGAACATTGTATGAAAATTATCAAACATGTGCCAAGCGAAGCTTGGCCTACCCGCTGGAGCCTGATTCCTCAAACATGTGCCAAGCGAAGCTTGGCCTACCCGCTGGAACCTGATCCCTCAAACATGTGCCAAGCGAAGCTTGGCCTACCCGCTGGAGCCTGATTCCTCAAACATGTGCCAAGCGAAGCTTGGCCTACCCGCTGGAACCTGATCCCTCAAACATTTGCCAAGCGAAGCTTGGCCTACCCGCTGGAGCCTGATTCCTCAAACATGTGCCAAGCGAAGCTTGGCCTGCCCGCTGGAGCCTGATCCCTCAAACATTTGCCAAGCGAAGCTTGGCCTACCCACTGGAGCCTGATCCCTCAAACATTTGCCAAGCGAAGCTTGGCCTACCCGCTGGAGCCTGATTCCTCAAACATGTGCCAAGCGAAGCTTGGCCTGCCCGCTGGAACCTGATTCCTCAAACATGTGCCAAGCGAAGCTTGGCCTGCCCGCTGGAGCCTGATCCCTCAAACATTTGCCAAGCGAAGCTTGGCCTACCCGCTGGAGCCTGATTCCTCAAACATGTGCCAAGCGAAGCTTGGCCTGCCCGCTGGAGCCTGATTCCTCAAACATTTGCCAAGCGAAGCTTGGCCTACCCGCTGGAGCCTGATTCCTCAAACATGTGCCAAGCGAAGCTTGGCCTACCCGCTGGAGCCTGATCCCTCAAACATTTGCCAAGCGAAGCTTGGCCTACCCGCTGGAGCCTGATTCCTCAAACATGTGCCAAGCGAAGCTTGACCTGGCCGCTGGAACCTGATCCTCAAACATTTGCCAAGCGAAGCTTGGCCTACCCGCTGGAGCCTGATTCCTCAAACATGTGCCAAGCGAAGCTTGACCTGGCCGCTGGAACCTGATCCCTCAAACATTTGCCAAGCGAAGCAGCTGCCCACTGGAGCCTGATCCTCAAACATTTGCCAAGCGAAGCTTGACCTGGCCGCTGGAACCTGATCCCTCAAACATTTGCCAAGCGAAGCTTGGCCTGCCCGCTGGAGCCTGATTCCTCAAACATTTGCCAAGCGAAGCTTGGCCTACCCGCTGGAGCCTGATCCTCAAACATTTGCCAAGCGAAGCTTGGCTACCCGCTGGAGCCTGATCCTCAAACATTGGCCAAGCGAAGCTTGGCCTGCCCGCTGGAGCCTGATCCCTCAAACATGTGCCAAGCGAAGCTTGGCCTACCCGCTGGAGCCTGATCCCTCAAACATTTGCCAAGCGAAGCTTGGCCTGCCCGCTGGAGCCTGATCCCTCAAACATTTGCCAAGCGAAGCTTGGCCTACCCGCTGGAGCCTGATCCTCAAACATTTGCCAAGCGAAGCTTGGCCTGCCCGCTGGAGCCTGATTCCTCAAACATTTGCCAAGCGAAGCTTGGCCTGCCCGCTGGAGCCTGATCCTCAAACATTTGCCAAGCGAAGCTTGGCCTACCCGCTGGAGCCTGATCCTCAAACATTTGCCAAGCGAAGCTTGGCCTACCCGCTGGAACCTGATCCCTCAAACATTTGCCAAGCGAAGCTTGGCCTACCCGCTGGAGCCTGATTCCTCAAACATTTGCCAAGCGAAGCTTGGCCTACCCGCTGGAGCCTGATCCTCAAACATTTGCCAAGCGAAGCTTGGCCTACCCACTGGAGCCTGATTCCTCAAACATTTGCCAAGCGAAGCTTGGCCTACCCGCTGGAGCCTGATTCCTCAAACATTTGCCAAGCGAAGCTTGGCCTGCCCGCTGGAGCCTGATTCCTCAAACATTTGCCAAGCGAAGCTTGGCCTACCCGCTGGAGCCTGATTCCTCAAACATTTGCCAAGCGAAGCTTGGCCTACCCGCTGGAGCCTGATTCCTCAAACATTTGCCAAGCGAAGCTTGGCTTACCCGCTGGAGCCTGATCCCTCAAACATTTGCCAAGCGAAGCTTGGCCTACCCGCTGGAGCCTGATTCCTCAAACATTTGCCAAGCGAAGCTTGGCCTACCCGCTGGAGCCTGATCCTCAAACATTTGCCAAGCGAAGCTTGGCCTACCCGCTGGAGCCTGATTCCTCAAACATTTGCCAAGCGAAGCTTGGCCTACCCGCTGGAGCCTGATTCCTCAAACATTTGCCAAGCGAAGCTTGGCCTACCCGCTGGAGCCTGATCCTCAAACATTTGCCAAGCGAAGCTTGGCCTACCCGCTGGAGCCTGATTCCTCAAACATTTGCCAAGCGAAGCTTGGCCTACCCGCTGGAGCCTGATTCCTCAAACATTTGCCAAGCGAAGCTTGGCCTACCCGCTGGAACCTGATCCCTCAAACATTTGCCAAGCGAAGCTTGGCCTACCCGCTGGAGCCTGATTCCTCAAACATTTGCCAAGCGAAGCTTGGCCTACCCGCTGGAGCCTGATCCTCAAACATTTGCCAAGCGAAGCTTGGCCTACCCGCTGGAGCCTGATTCCTCAAACATTTGCCAAGCGAAGCTTGGCCTACCCGCTGGAGCCTGATTCCTCAAACATTTGCCAAGCGAAGCTTGGCCTACCCGCTGGAGCCTGATCCCTCAAACATTTGCCAAGCGAAGCTTGGCCTACCCGCTGGAGCCTGATCCTCAAACATTTGCCAAGCGAAGCTTGGCCTACCCGCTGGAGCCTGATCCCTCAAACATTTGCCAAGCGAAGCTTGGCCTACCCGCTGGAGCCTGATTCCTCAAACATTTGCCAAGCGAAGCTTGGCCTACCCGCTGGAGCCTGATTCCTCAAACATTTGCCAAGCGAAGCTTGGCCTACCCGCTGGAGCCTGATTCCTCAAACATTTGCCAAGCGAAGCTTGGCCTACCCGCTGGAGCCTGATTCCTCAAACATTTGCCAAGCGAAGCTTGGCCTACCCGCTGGAGCCTGATCCTTCAAACATTTGCCAAGCGAAGCTTGGCCTACCCGCTGGAGCCTGATTCCTCAAACATTTGCCAAGCGAAGCTTGGCCTACCCGCTGGAGCCTGATCCTCAAACATTTGCCAAGCGAAGCTTGGCCTACCCGCTGGAGCCTGATTCCTCAAACATTTGCCAAGCGAAGCTTGGCCTGCCCGCTGGAGCCTGATTCCTCAAACATTTGCCAAGCGAAGCTTGGCCTACCCGCTGGAGCCTGATCCCTCAAACATTTGCCAAGCGAAGCTTGGCCTACCCGCTGGAGCCTGATCCTCAAACATTTGCCAAGCGAAGCTTGGCCTACCCGCTGGAGCCTGATCCCTCAAACATTTGCCAAGCGAAGCTTGGCCTACCCGCTGGAGCCTGATCCCTCAAACATTTGCCAAGCGAAGCTTGGCCTGCCCGCTGGAGCCTGATTCCTCAAACATTTGCCAAGCGAAGCTTGGCCTACCCGCTGGAGCCTGATTCCTCAAACATTTGCCAAGCGAAGCTTGGCCTACCCGCTGGAGCCTGATTCCTCAAACATTTGCCAAGCGAAGCTTGGCCTACCCGCTGGAGCCTGATCCTCAAACATTTGCCAAGCGAAGCTTGGCCTACCCGCTGGAGCCTGATCCCTCAAACATTTGCCAAGCGAAGCTTGACCTGGCCGCTGGAACCTGATCCTCAAACATGTGCCAAGCGAAGCTTGGCCTACCCGCTGGAGCCTGATCCCTCAAACATTTGACAAGCGAAGCTTGGCCTGCCCGCTGGAGCCTGATCCCTCAAACATTTGCCAAGCGAAGCTTGGCCTACCCGCTGGAGCCTGATTCCTCAAACATTTGCCAAGCGAAGCTTGGCCTGCCCGCTGGAGCCTGATCCCTCAAACATTTGCCAAGCGAAGCTTGGCCTACCCGCTGGAGCCTGATTCCTCAAACATTTGCCAAGCGAAGCTTGGCCTGCCCGCTGGAGCCTGATTCCTCAAACATTTGCCAAGCGAAGCTTGGCCTACCCGCTGGAGCCTGATCCCTCAAACATTTGCCAAGCGAAGCTTGGCTTGCCCGCTGGAGCCTGATCCTCAAACATTTGCCAAGCGAAGCTTGGCCTACCCGCTGGAGCTTGATCCCTCAAACATGTGCCAAGCGAAGCTTGGCCTACCCGCTGGAGCCTGAATCCTCAAACATTTGCCAAGCGAAGCTTGGCCTACCCGCTGGAGCCTGAATCCTCAAACATTTGCCAAGCGAAGCTTGGCCTACCCGCTGGAGCCTGATTCCTCAAACATTTGCCAAGCGAAGCTTGGCCTACCCGCTGGAGCCTGAATCCTCAAACATGTGCCAAGCGAAGCTTGGCCTACCCGCTGGAGCCTGATCCCTCAAACATTTGCCAAGCGAAGCTTGGCCTGCCCGCTGGAGCCTGATTCCTCAAACATTTGCCAAGCGAAGCTTGGCCTGCCCGCTGGAGCCTGATCCCTCAAACATTTGTCAAGCGAAGCTTGGCCTGCCCGATGGAGCTTGATCCCTCAAACATTCGCCAAGCGAAGCTTGGCCTACCCGCCGGAGCTTGATTCCTCAAACATTTGCCAAGCGAAGCTTGGCCTACCCGCTGGAGCCTGATCCCTCAAACATTTGCCAAGCGAAGCTTGGCCTACCCGCTGGAGCCTGATTCCTCAAACATGTGCCAAGCGAAGCTTGGCCTGCCCGCTGGAGCCTGATTCCTCAAACGTGTGCCAAGCGAAGCTTGGCCTGCCCGCTGGAGCCTGATTCCTCAAACATGTGCCAAGCGAAGCTTGGCCTGCCCGCTGGAGCCTGATTCCTCAAACATGTGCCAAGCGAAGCTTGGCCTGCCCGCTGGAGCCTGATTCCTCAAACGTGTGCCAAGCGAAGCTTGGCCTACCCGCTGGAGCCTGATCCCTCAAACATTTGCCAAGCGAAGCTTGGCCTACCCGCTGGAGCCTGATCCCTCAAACATGTGCCAAGCGAAGCTTGGCCTACCCGCGAGACTTTTTATGGGACGGTGTGAATATATCCGCATTGGGTTTCTACCCGATACACTAGTTTGTTGGTGAATTTTCCAAGATAAGGGACCGTTCCTTCCTAAAATCAATCGTCTTGACCACGCCCTAACCTTCTACCCTACCTCTCTCTGCAAACTTCTTCAAGAACGCTCTTTAATAAGTGAACGGCCCAAAGATACCAAAAGTAGATTTCTCAGAACATACTTACTTCCTTGGCTTGGGCGCACAGGGGCCCATTACCGTGTTTAAAGACAGCTTTTACTTCTCTCTAACTTCTGCCAATTTTGAATATTGAGAACTCTAGCGTCCTTATCAACACAACCAATCCAGGACACTTTCGGACATTTTTCATATACCCTTACACCAGAACCATATTCAGAGAAGAGCTTAGAGTCAAAACCCCTCCCCTTACTTTTGGAAATAATTCTTCAATTTGCAATAAAAAATCAAAACCTCTCTTCCAAAAGTTTCTGGTTACATCCCTGCACCTATCCAATCCAAGCATTCCATCAAAAATAACTCCATTACCGAAATAAAACCAGCGAAAGTTTTGCATGATAAAAAATAAAAATTCCTTTATTATTATTTACTGAGAAAGAACTCAACAGCAGACATGAGAACCGAGAGAGATTTACGAGTTAGTCATTAGTTATCTTAGTATTCAGGATGAGTAGCATTTTTCATCATGACAGCTCAAAAATAAATGTATATAAACATAAAAAGAGGATGATTTTTATCCAGCATTAGCATTATACTTTTAATCGAGGAACGGAAATTCATGAAAAACCATAAAAAAAGCGCTGAAAATAAAATTGAAGAAGAATTGAGTAACGCATAAGCTCTATCCATGAATGAATAGATGGATGAATCTCATGTTTGGTCTGAGTCAGTGGTGGATAAGCATTGTGCCGCGGCACGGACAAATGCCATGAATTGCATGCCATGTGAGGTTTTGGCCGTGGCTGACCAGCAAGATGTGCCGTGGCACACAAAAGTTTGGACAGTGGTGGACAACCTGTGTGTCACCTAATATCTGGGAAATGTCATTCCAGCCTAGGCTTAATTACCACACAAGGCGTGCCGTGATACAAAAAGGTTGTCCACCACTGGTCTAACTTGATAAAATCTCGAGATCTAATAAAGATAATGAATTGGGAAGCTAATGAACGTAATAACTGACTATTCTGTTCCTCGAGACTGAAATTTAAGACAAATTGGACATCAGTCAGTGCTATTATCAAGATTTGTGGATGCAGTTGTTAGCTTCGTATTTAGTCTACATTCCTAGAATTTGGAACATCTCCAAATAGCATTTCGAACTACAAGATCTAACCTCTAGTAATTTAAAATCCAATTATTCAGCATAACTGAGTCAAATGTCTACTTAAAATCAAATTTCATGTTCATTGTTCAAAATGTTCATCATATTACATCCCCTTTTCATCCTTTCAAATTTTATATCATCCTCTTAAACTCAAAATCATGATCTAAAGCAGACGTGGACAACCTAAGTGCCGCGGTACACCTTGGTGGGTAGCTTCAACCAAAACCGCACACGAAATACGATTCATTGCATTTCTGACGGCACCCTAGTGTGTCGCAGCACACAGGTTGCTCACCACTGCACTAACATCATCCCGAAGTGCACTTTTCACACATTTCACAGAGATATGTACAGTCAGTGGGAATTTTTTGATGCTCTAAATTTCATATTTTTCTGACTCAACTCATCATAATCACATTAATATTTAATCTGTTTTGTGGCTGAAAAAAGCACATGTAAAAGTTGTTGAAGCTTCATTTTTTGTTGATGCATGATAAGAATTTCCACATATGGAGCATTTAGTTCATAAATAGAAGCAAATTATGAGGAGGAACTAAAATAGCTCATCAAAATAACAAAAGGAAGGCATACGCATTCTTATCATTATAATGAAATCATGTATATATCATCGAAATAAGGATAACTTTATTGCTTGTAATAAATTAGATGTTTCTAGCCTGCAAACTAAGTTCTATTTGTGCTGGGAGGATACATAAGTTTGTTGTGTATATGCGTTTGTTCTCGTTATAGTTATTGTTGTGTGTTTTTTGCATGTTATTTGAACTTAAGATTGTATATTGTCTTATGATTCTATTTTGTCTTGTTGTCAGTTAGCTCAAGACCTAACAGACAATCATCCTAACAAATACTCACCTAAATAAGCGTGTTCATGAGTAAACTCAATCAATAAAATTGAGCATGCTTAATACTCAATGTTGCGAGCATACTCATGAGCATTCTCATGATTATTGTTTTGTTCAGGATGTTCGGCTTATAACTTTGATGACAAAACCTGGAGGCTCCCTGACCATATCCTAACAGTTGCTTTTGGCAAGGCATTGACACACGTTCAATCCGGACGAAAGGATTCTTTATCTCCATACAAAAATCATCCGGAAAGACTGTGAAGACTGTATGGGAATGAAAGACTGTATGGGCCGAATGAAAGCGGATGAAGAGTGTCAATGTCTTGGCTTTTGGTCCATTTTAATGGAAACTGTTCTTATACCTTACAGTAAATTTGGTAACGAACATGAAATTGCGTGCCAAACTCCTGTGAAAGATCTAACAATTTTAGAGATTGATATTTGATCTCAACTTTCCAGTAAGCCACAATTTTGAGTATTGAGTTTGACTTTTTGTAAAGTATCAATTTCATGTCATTTTTGCTTTTATCCAACTCAAAAAATAGTTGGAATGTACTTAGCCTCACTTTGTTTGGTCGTGAATACACAAAACGAGTAATTGGTACTATAAACAACGAAAAAGCACCCAAATTCAACTAGACTTTCCATGCCATTGAACCCAGGTCGTCAGAGTCGGTAGAATAGTACTCTCACCACTACGCCACTGCAGCATTTTAGTTGCCTAATTCCTAAACTGCATAAAAGTGAGCATATCAAGACGTCACGTCTAAAAAACCAGACGTAACAAGTAGACCCCTATAGAGACTATTCAAATTCAAGCTCTAATTGTAACTCCAATAAATAAAACTCAACAAACAAATTAGGACCAAAAAGTTCAACAGCATAAAAATCACACAAAAAGCGCGAATTTCACGCAAAAATAAATTCTGTTTAAGCAATTCTCTTTTTATTGTTGTTTGGTATGAAAAACTTTTTCTTTCCCCCTCCGTTTCATATTCGTTAGTATTAGCTGTATATTTTATGCTACAAATTTCCGCAATTATTGCGCATTTTCATCTCCCTTTTGATGCTTTTTTATGGGAACATATGAATGTGAATGTACTTATCAGCTTCAAAGCATATTTTATCATAAAATTTTCATGGAAAAAACATATAAGGATGTTGTTCTGACTCTGACTAAGTTTTTTGGTGTTTTGTGTACACTAAAAATAAAACATTGAAGGCGAAGGTCAGACTCGGCTTTATACATGCGTTTTGATTTGAATAATTTATAAATCGCATAGGCATTATCGTCTGAACATGAGAAGGCTCTGAAAGGTAATAAAATAGAAGTTATGACTAAGGGTGGCGTTTGGTTATTACGTAATGCTAAAAATCGAATTTTTAGAGTTCTTCCTCTCTGCCTGATGTGATGAATGATTGTTTGAGGTGTAACAAAATGTCAAGCCTCAACTAGCCCTCCTGCTTATTGTGAGCGTTACGTAATAAGTGAACAGACCTTAAGGGAATGTTCGAAAATTGCGTAACACTTAGAGTAGTAGTGGGCAACCTGTGTGTCATGGGACACTTGCATACCGCCAAAATTTATTGCAAATTCCGTAAACCGTATGCCATGTGAAGTTTTGGTCGAGGATTAATGGCAAAAAGTGCCGAAAAAATAAAAGGTTGTTCACAACTGACTAAAAGGAAAGAGGTTAGGGTGGGGCTACAATCCCATTATGAAGTACAAATTTGGGTTCATGATTTTACTAAAAAGCGCTAAGGTGGGTTGAGGGGGCCTAAAACCCCATTTCCGGCATTACGTAACTTCCAAACGTTCCCTAAATAAGCAAAAAAAATCAGATTTTCTTTCATTTTTTGGATAAAAATTTACTTGTGTGCATTTATTAAATTTTCATAAGTTTATCTTCTAGTATTCACCTTAAAAGCCTTAAAATCTAATTTTCATCTTCTGTTCATGCTTAATAATGACAATTTATATATATTGTGTAATGTAATTTCCAAGAATATGGCTTCTAATAGCTTTATCTTCTTCACAAAAATAAATAAATTGATGTGTGGTAATTTTCAACAACAATAAAAATTAGGAAGTTTTCTTATCTTATTTTCTATCAATGACTTAGTGATCAAATACATAAAACTTAATAGGTTCTTTTTATCTTCTTTTTTTGTTTTTATCTTGGTCTTCTTGATTTTGAATTTTATGGAATTTTAAAAGTTTAGAGAATCTTTTTAATGATATTTTAGAGATGAGTCTGTTTTAGGGTGTGAATCTGAGCTAATTAGATCTGAAAGATCCAGAACTTCATGTTATATGCGTATTAGAGCTAATGACAGTTTAGCGAGTGAATGTTAATTAAACCATTGCACTCAAACCCAGACCTAAAGCATAAATTGAATTCAGAAACACTCATTTGACGACATTACTGCCTGTAGCCTACAAAGGGAGGCTGCGAGTCTCATTTCCAGTGCATATGATTCGAAAAAGGACATTTGAACATTTTTCCATGCCAAGTCTCTAACCCATGATCCCCGGGTCAATGTTGCAATAATTATGTACGGAAGTACTAAATCATTCCGTCACCGAGCCACTTTGACTCACTCCGTGAATCTAAACAATATGCGTTAGATAATTGAAACTTGAATTGTTGTCAACTCGGTGGTTTTAATGATCAGAGTTCGAAGTCGACTTGGATTTTTATGAAGTCAATTCGATTTGAGTCGACTTTTTCATTCAAAATCAGAGCCGAATTCGAGCTCTGTTAATGTTAATATAGTGAAAAGTTAGAGGTGGCACTTTGAAAATTTCTCACTGTTTTCCCCTGTCTGACCTTGATTTTTTTATCTTTTAATTTTTTCAACATTTAGGTACATTGGAAAATTTGATTTTTACAATTTTTGAATAAATCACACATTTTCCAACATTTACGATACAGTTCAGGTCTTACCTTACAGAATATAACCTCAAAATCTTAAAACAACACCTAAATCTCTCTATTTTAATCTTCCCAAAACTTTTAAATTTCCATAAAATTTACCTTACGTAGATTAAATGTACTGTAAATAGCTTTAAAGACACTTTAATAGGGCATAAAAATAGAGAAAGGATACAAACTTTTTGCATGTCTAATTATCTGCTGTTTGAGCAACATTATGAATAATTAAAAAATGTGTAGAACATTTTGCAAAAAATAGCAAGTTAAGCAAAATATTGCTTGAGATTTTTTTGTTAAGCGCAGTTTTTCTAAATAGGAGGATCCAAGATACAGCTTAGTGCTTTATTCAATAACAATCAATAGTAAATTTTTTTATCCAATTCTTATAATATTTTAATGGAAATTTATCACAGAAGTTTTTTTTTTTACTTTTTTTCAACAAGTTTTGTTTGGAAAAATTTAAATTTTGTGAAAATTGTCGGAAAATTTTGAATTTTTCGAATAAAAATTTTCCAAATTAAAAACAAAATTCGACATAAACACGCATAAGAAATCATCAATATCCAGGACCAGCTAGTCAATAGTCAACTACATCAATATTTGCTTTAATTTCAAGATTCATTGTGTACCCGTAGAGTTAGAATAATTAATAGTTAATAATTAATAGTGCAATATTTAAGGTTGATTAAGGACTGATTCCAATAATTTGTAACTGTCTATTTAACATCTATTGGTTCTATTGGTTTTGTGTTACATCTATTTGATCCATGCAGTTTCTATATTTACTTCTTTTTTAGTTAATTTACATGTAGGAAGTTAAACAATGTCTATTTTTGGAGAAATCTATTGGTACAAGTTGTGTAAGTTGCTGAACAATGCGAATTCTTAATCTAGATCTGTATATGGTCAACTGACTGAACCTTGTCAAGTGCCAATCATCAATTGGCAAATTCAAAAACTCAAATATTTGTTCACAATCTGAAAATTTTTGTTTTTCAAAATTTAGTCTTCCTATACACAATTGCATGTCATATTATTGATCTTTTGTTAGTATACAACTCAAAATTATTTATTCAACATGTTATAAGCTTGTAAGAAATCACTTAAATTTGCAATTTTTCAAGCAAATTAATGTACTAAAATAAGATAATTTTTTCAAATCTGTACTAAAAAACCGGTAAATTTACAGAGCTATTAGAACTTTATTAGGCTTTGGTCTGTACTGTTTCTTTTCAACTTCATTAATATTTTCCACACGATTCCATTTCAAATATCCATCAAACTACATAAATAACGCATGTGCATGTCAAACTTGATTATTAATATATCATCCTCAACTTAAAAATTGCATTCCTATGACTTTTCTAAAAATGAAATTTATAACTCTGTGATTTTCAACATGTAAATAAATTTTCAACGGCCAATAATTTTTCATTTAATTTTTTTTTCTTATTAGTACAATTTTTTGTCATGAAAAATCAGTCTCTTATCAGGCCATACCGAATTGCTCTTTTGCCATTAAAAGATTATCTCTAATTTTAGTTTTTAAATTATTAATTTAAATTCTTCGGCCTCAGCTTTTTAGCGTTTTTATTCAAAGAAAGCAAATTGGTTGTTGTTGTTGTTGATCTTACCGAGATGACTAAATTTTGTTTTTGACCAAATCAAAGATTTCGAATAGGAAGCTTCCTTGTTCTAGTTGGTTCTGGTCGATAGCTAGTTGATTTATCCAGTCAGTGTCTAGTTGCAGACTTGACTGATCGCATCTGAATGTAATTAGTCAGCTTTGTAACTAGAAAAATCACCTGACTGTCCGAATTGGATCTTTTTCTGTTATTACAAGTCAATAATTCTGCCATCCCTTGACCAAAAATGCCAATATCGACACGGTCATCCTAAATTTTGTAAAAATCATCAATTCAATAAATCGAATTTCATGTCTCAATATTCCAATATTGGCTTCATTTCTGCTTTCCATTTTTAAATTAGATCAGGTACAACAACAACAATCACCTATTTGCTTACCGAGCATTTAAAATTCGATATTTGTTTTTAAATATTTGCAATGAATTTTGTATAACATTATGAATTTTCTATAAACTTTTTTTTTCTCAATAAACAGCTGTTGCCCATCCATTTTGATAAATTTACAATGTTTTCTGTAGCAATGGGAACAGCTTCTTTTCAAAACAGCATCGTTTTTGTGTTTCTCTGTGTGTAATTTTGTCATCAATTATTTAAATTAGTTTTTTTTGCTGTGAATTTTTGGAGAATAAAATGAGGTTATGCATTGAAATATTGGAAAATAATGAGATTTCCTGAGAGGATGAAATTTTAACGGAGTTTAAAAATTTGAATTATCTTTTTGTCATCTCAGTTGTATTTTGACGAAAATTTTGATAACACGTGAAATGATGAAATTGTTCATTTAAAAGCTAAAGAGTCAATTAAAGTATAAATAAGTGAACTAATTTAGGTCATTAGAACACAAGAAACAATTTAGAGATGAAGGTTTAATTAAAAACAACATATTTAATGTAGGAATCTGAATTAAATTTTGACCGAATAAAAAATGGAAATTTTGCAAAATTTTAACACTGGAAGTCGATATTTTGGTAAGAATCAACTGTTTACTGCTACAACAACATCAAAATCATGAAAATCTTATTTAATTTTGAGACCAGTTGAGACAATCATGAAAATTGAACATAACTACAACATTTTGTTCAGTTCCCTCATTTTATTCTCCAAAAATACATTTCAATCATCCATGACCGACATATAATTCACAGATTCTTTTGTCATATTTTTAATTTACACTAATTTAGTTCAAGTTTATCAATTAAATAATGAACAATTTTTATTCTTCGTATAGCCATTTTATCGTAGAAAAATTCAGCGTCAAATTGAGATTCATAGTAGATTAAAATGTCATTTGGTTTATTTTCTTATCTCTGCAGAAGAAAGGAACAGAAATCATAAAACTCAGAATAAAGATTTGTGTCATAAAAAATGTCATTGTTGCAAAACAATTGTAAAGACAGGTCGGGGCGGAAAGAGAGACAAGATGGAAAGGGAGATTGTCTACGAGATTTAATAGTCGTTAAGGTTCAATGACGTCATTAAGGAAAAAAGTCTCATGAGAGTATCTTTGCTTCAATGATATTGCTTATAGAGGAAATTTAATTCTGGTAGAATTTACACAAAACTTTGTGTCACGCTAACTTTTTTTAAGTGAAAAAAAAGCTCCTTATAGTCGAAAAGTTTTCAAGGCTTTCGGTTGAATAAGAAGTTTTTGAGGACGAAAAGTTTTCTTGTTAATTTTCTTCTGGAGAAAATGTGATTAGTCATGAGGATCAACACTCAATTTATAGATTAGCACCAGAAAGTTAATGTTTAATGAACCCATTTCTGTTTAATGGATCAGAACTAATGATCCTTTTATGTTAATTCTATTTTCGAAGAATTTTTGTTCTGTGCTCAAATTAGTATTAAATTTAGACAAATTTCTTGTATCTTTAGATCAATTGAAAGACACCAGACATTAGGAATCGGTAACAGTGCAGAAAATTAGCTATATCTATTAAATAAATACTTTATCAGCTAGACTTTATACTCTGCTAGACAGTAAATTTGCCATTATTTGACTTGAGATACATGAAACACTCTTTAACAACTTGTCAACACTCAGGAGCGTAGCCAGACATAATTTTGTAAGAAACGCAAATCTTTGAAGAATTTTATGGGATTTTTGGCTTTAAAGCTCTTACACAGTGGTAAGCATCATGTGTGCATTGGCAAATTGAATCGGGGTTTGAACCGGAATTATGCTGGTCTGATGCTGGATTTTTGGCCATTTTACACCGTTACCTTCTGGGTTAGCATCCATTTGGGAAGCTGGTCGAACAATGGAGTTCTTCGTACTTCTAATAGAATGCCGTGTAAGCTAGTCACTCGGAACACCAAGTTTAGAACACAGTAAACAGAATAAACCAATAAAAAACTTCCCTAAATACAAAAATTGATCTTAAACTTTTCAGTTTAAAGACATTGACTTAACTTAATCAAGAAAAACAACAAAACATCATGTTTTGTAAAACTTTTCATCCATCCATAGCTCAAAACTTTCCTTATGTTGACGATATCTGTCAATTTTCTCAACTTCAACGTTGATATCTCAAACTTTTCAGCTATTTGAGCTCAATTGACTTTATTCATAAGCACAAACTTTTTTCTTATATCCTAACTTTTAACTTTATATTATTTAACTTTTTTGACCAAATTGAGAAACTTATTAAATTGATTTTTATAAAGTACATATCACACAATTTCTTTATACATCGCAAACATGTTTAAGTTTCTTTTTAAAATTTTTTTATCACACAAAAAAGTTCAAAATTATTTTTCAAAAGCTTTTCATTATCCATACAGACAAGCACGGAAGCTTCCTTCATTATCTCTAATTAAAATCATGAATAATTAAGGGACGGAAAAAGGAGAAACAAAAAATCAAGATAATATGAGAAAAAAAAAGATTTTCACACTTAATCACTCAAGAAATCCTTATCAAGTAATGAATTTTCACGATCCGGTTCAAATGTATATACATTCACGACACGCTTCTGTCGTGAAAATTTGAATGTTGATGATTTTTGTTTAGGGTTATTTTTGCTGGATGCTAATAACGGTGATGTTACCTTTGGCGAATCCATTACGTCACTTTCATTGTCATTGCAGCTATCCGACATATTCTTGTCTCGTTCTCTTAACGCTTGTTCTAATCGTCTCAGGAATCTAGTTTGTTTGGATTGCAAGAATTTTAAGATGATTTGAAATTAGGTATTTTCTGTAAAAAGGGAAAATAATTTTGATGGAAATTTGTTGGATATTAAGACTGTTTATGATTAAATAGGGTTCGTCTAAGCCTAAAGACCTTCTTTAAGATACAACCCAAAATTGTAGACATACCTTATAATAAATTAGTTATGGTAGATTAATGACAATAATTAGTCAAATGTTGAGTTCGAAAGCCAGAAATTATCTTGGTTTGCAAGAGGATACCTAAGTGAATAAGGTGTGATTCAGAATAACAAATTTTGAGATTTATGGTTTTCCATCATATAAAAGCATGGACACCTTAAAATTTTTAAAAAAAAATCCCAACACTTCATGACATGTTTTGAAATTCTTTAGCATATCTCTATTCTAATCATCTGTTAGATTTGGAAATTTCTTCGTTTTGCACCCAACTTTCGGTACGCTGAACTATGGACTGACTCTCGTTGGAAAATAACCAAAAACTTGCATGTTCTGTGACACACGATATTATTTTGATTGAAGGTAAATATTCTGATATATTGAAATTTCGGGATGTAAAATAACTGAAAATTTTGAAGTTAAACATCAATTTAATATAAATAAATCGAAAAATGACGACAATGCTTGTATTATCTATAAGATATGTACGAAAATAAAGAGATATAATTTAAACTTGATTTAAACTGGTCATATGAATGAAATCTAATGTTGATAAACACAGTTAACAGATTTACAAATGAGGTTCTAAATGTTACAATTTTACAGTTCTTCCAGTCTATTTGGACTACGAGTTAATGCTAATTTTGCTAATGTAAAGCTCTTTTAA